>NW_010230217.1:16156-56984 GCF_000690775.1 Eurypyga helias | reverse complement strand
TCCCTACCTTTGCATTACAGAAATGGCATCAGATATTCCTGGGTCGGTGGCCTTGCCGGTGGCACCAATGGCAAGCGGACAAGTGAGGATGGCAGGATCCATGCCTTCCAGAGGAGGAAAGCGCCGCTCTGGGTAAGCCATTTCGTCTTTTTTTCAGGTCTGAAACTGGAAACGACTGGTATTGAAAAACTGGGATGTACCTGTATGTGTATATTATGTAATGTTTATGCATGTAAGGTACAGTCTGGCATTAGTCACTGAGGTTTTGTTTTTCTCTTCAATGTGTCTGCTCTTCCTGCAAGATCAAACTTGCTGATAAGTGTACTGTTTGTTGTTTTGCATGCTTCAAAAGACTTTCAGGTTTGGCAGAGCATCCAGAAACGGGGTTTGCATCCCATGGCTGTTGTACGTGTAATGAATGCATATTGCCTACATCTGTTTAATCTCAAAAGGATGATGTGAATGAAGGTAGTGAGATGTGTTCTTACTTGTAGACTTAATCCAACTTCATCGGAAGGTTTGAATTTCTCACATAGAGGCCTGTTAAAAGTGTTTTCTTTATAGACCCAGGTACAGAAATAGCAGAAGCCGAGACTGTGGTCTGTGATGTTCTAGGTCTCGTTGGAAATGCAGCATAGTCTGCCTCTGGGAGAAAGGGCCTGAACCAGGTTCAGCCCTTGCACTAACTTGAGGACTCTGCTAAAGAAGGAAATTTGATTTATCCAACTTCAGAGGTCGGCGTGGTGCAGGGATAGTTTTTCTACATCACGTTGCTCTGTGGCAGTCATACTAATCCTCTGTGTTAGAAGAAATGTGTAGCAAGAGCTGCAGAAGGGCAGAAAACTACTCCCTAATATTAACAAACCCCACTGTTTTTATCAAAGTTTGATCACAAATAATGTTCTTTAGGTGATGCTTTCTTGGAGATGTCTGATCTGAGAGGGCCTGCAAAAGGGATTGATTATTCTTGTATTTAGCCCTAAGTAAGACAGTGGTAGAGCTTAACAGAATTGATAGCAAAATCTTAACTGACAGGCACCTAAGGAGAAGACATCATTCCCTGTCAGAGCTACTCCAGGGATTGTTCTCCAAGGTACGTTGCCAGTTTTGGGTGTCTGCTCAAATAACGGTGCTGGAGTCTCAGTCCTGGAATGGAGATGGGAGAGGGTGGACCTCACCTGGGCGCGGGGCTAAGTCGGTGTGACGTGAACACTCAGGATGGTTGGTCCAAGGGGGTTCCTTTGGACAATACAGTTGGGAGGTTTATCCCGCTGAGCTAACTGTGTGACATCGGTCTGAGAAACTCCTGAGAGCTGTTTTTGACAGGCATCACATTTTTATTTTGAAACAGTTCAGTGAAAAAGCTTTTTCAAACAGAGGAAACAAAGCACTAGCATCTTTTCTTTGCTACATATCATATATAAGCTACTGTACTATTGAGTTGCAGGATAGTTGATCTCTTTTTTGATCATAAACCATGTACACTGCGAACACCAGCTTGCAAATTACTGTTACCAGGGGTTGATGCTGCTGACTCTGAAATCTTCCGATTACATTAAATACGGACTTGATAGTAATTGCCAGCTATGCTTTAACTGTTGCATTCTAAGTGTCATCATCTATTTGTGAGAAAGTGGAGTGGGAGGGGGAAGGAACATAAAATCAAATTATTTAAAATGTATTTAACATGCAAACTCAGTAAGTTTGCACGGGTTTGCTGTTATACCCAGACGATGGTATTTTAAGTGTCACCATAGCTCTGAACTCACAGCCCTTCTCCAGCCCTGAGCTGAGGGGGCATTGTGGTGTGTTTTTTGTTCAGTGTGTATGTATTCAGACCTTGAGGGAAAGAATGCCTGCTGTGTCTAATTCCTCCTAGCTTCTCTTTGAACAAAGTTACAACTAACACTTGGTCCTTTCATTACTGTCCTGGTGATACATCTTTGTACACCTAAATCCTTGGGCATTTTAGAAATGAACACTTTGTGTCAAACATAAAGCGATGTAGCTAGTGAACACAGTCATCTTTTCCAGCTTCGGTTATCTCTGAAAATTGTTTCTTTTCTCATAATTGCTGAGGCAAGCTGGCAGAATAATTGCTGCATGGACTTGAATGTAGATCAGTTTAAACTCATTGGCTATCCAGGCGGTGTTTCTGCCGTGCTGGCATTCAGCTTCACTGGCAGCTCGGAAAAAATATTTTTCCTTTCTATAAAATATACCAAATACTTTGTAGGAAAAAAAATGACAGCATAAGATAACGCACTGCTCTGGTCAATGACTGCCTTAGATTAATGTAACATTCGTTACTTACTTAACGTGTTTTTTCTTTAGCTTTTACTGTCTTAGAGGGTATGGGGCTTTTTCACCTTCCTAGCTTGTACTTGGGGAGGGACGGTGGGGTGTTTGCTTGGTTGATGTACAGTTGCATTGCTTTTGTTTCAGCTCAGCGTAGAGCCTTGTCTTTTCTCTGACCCAGAACGGTGAGATCTGGGGATATATGGGGAGGAAGAGACCTCAGCCTCCCAGTCTCCCTCCCCAGTTGTACCCCCCGATATTGTGCTGAACAAAAGGCTGTAGTGCAGATCCCCAGCTGCCTCTCAGCTGCGTCGGATCATTCCTGCCTGCCCCCTTCCCACGCTGTATAATCATGGCAAGCCATCTCTTGACATTTTTTGGGAGTTTTACATAATAATTTTGTCACAATGTTCAAATCCTCTCCTATCCCAGTTTTGTAGCCTGTGAAGGACCGTCTTGCTGGAGGTTTTTCTTCTGTATGAAAATGTTTCTAATTAAAAATAAATAATTGTTAAAAATATTTTTGTCACGGTGTTTATGGTACCCACACATCTTTTGAGGAAAATACATTTTAATAAGTACCTCACACATCAGGCCTTTTCATGATTGACATGAACAGCAAGAAAGAAGAAAACAAGATTTATGCTCTCTCTTCAAAACAAAAGAGCCTAGTACAGCGGGTTTTTTTAAAGTTTCTCTTTAATGGGAAGATAAATGAAGATAAAAGATACTGTTTCTGAAACTTCTGAGATTATGTCATTTGTCTTCTTAGAGGCTGCTTCTGCTGTTTTGCTAATGTGCACTGTATTGTATCTGAACAGAAGATCTTATCTGTCAGGGTACCAGGAGTTTGTTGAAATGTTATTTTTATGTGTTCTGCTAAAGGTTACAACTGGTTCCCTCTCTTGCATTCTGCCTTGCTGTAAAGCAGGCGTGGTGCTTCAGGCAGGACACTGGGATCAATGGCTTTATATCTGGGACGATTTTTCAGGTTTTGAAAGGGGTTTTTTTCATTTTGCACAGTGAAACATGAAATTAGGAAATGTGTTTATTAACAGAGGTGGGACAGAGATACATTTGCTGTTACATTTTTACAAGTATTAACAGTTTTATTGAACTTTATCTTCAATTTCTTATTTTTTTTATATTCTTGCATTTGGAATAAAGTCAAGGTTTTTAGGTAGTTTAGCAAAGCAAAGGTTAAAGGTTGAGTCTGCTATAGTCTGGTATTGCACCCTAGGCACTTGGATTCTGCCGTGGTGAGCCCACTATAAATGTGGTAGGTATTACCTATGGACATTAACCCATGAAGATCTTAGGAGAAGCTGATATCCACCTGTCTAGCTAAATAGGTGTGTTAGTCCTTTGGAAGTAGGTATTCAGCATGGGCAGCAGCAGCAAGCTTTAAACTGTCATCAGCTTCTCTGCTATTCTCTGCATTGTATTCCAGTGATAATAAAGGAGACTAAATGCAGTAGAGCTAATATTTGAATTTTGGAGGAAAATCCATCTCTTGGCACTCGGCCGAACTATTTGGCTGGAAGCTAAGAAAAGCTCCAAGGCGTGGTATTGGAGGGGATGGAAAGAAGCTACAAAATGAATCCATCCCGAATTAAAGCGTGGTCTTACTAAATCCCTGAAGAAAAGGCTTTCCCCCATAGGCATATAGATTTTCTGCAGTTTGAAACTGGAGGTTTCTCTCAGTTGTGATTCAGTTGGCTTAGCTGCGGGCCGGTGGCACAACCCGGGTGCTGGCCGCTGGAGGTCGGTGGCGTTCTGTGCGTGGCAGCTGAGGGGTTACCCGCTCGGGTGGTAATTAATTGAGCAAAACTGTAATGCATAGTGAAAAGGATGATTGCCTCAAACGTAACCAAATGAAATACAGATCTTTTCTTAAGACTCTGGGGAAAATGGTTTTCCCTCTGCTTCCTCCAGAAATGAATAATCACTATTAGCATCTGGAAAATATTATTATGACTTTTTTACTATCGTGTCCAATTCCTGTGCTTATTCGCTGCCCTTGTCCTGATTGTACGTAGATTCCTGTGACTCAGGCACATCTTTTATAGACCAGTCTGTCTTGGTTATCAAAGTTAGGAATGAAAGCAGTATTGTCTGACTGGCACTCGTATGTCTCTGCGCTGATGTAGGTTTAGAGGGCATTTTAACATCATTGTTCCCACACTCTGAATGTACAAATCTTAATTGCTAGGAATTTCTTTTAATACTGAGATAAATATTATTGTCATTTTGCAGGGCTTTTGCCTTTAATGTACCTGTTGTTAATATGAAGAGTGTTAGAGATGTGGAATATGTGATTCTATAAAGTTTTCTTACACCGAAGTGTTAGAAAGCTTAGAGTGTTAAAGAAACCTGACAAAATTGTTTGCAAAACAGAACTGTGATTTCCTATCTACATGAATTACAGTTAAGAGGCTGATCAAGGTCTGTATATCATACTAATATATATTCGTATTAAAATACATATACTAATACGATAATTGCATAATTTTATAATTTTTTATCAGTTTAGTTCTTAGTCTGCCTTAATTGGCAATCCCTTATAATTGGGATATCTATTTGTCCACCTATTTTTTTAAGGTATTAAAAAAATGTATGAAATGCTTTGGAAATCATACTATTGCATAACTTAGTAATGACAATACCAACGGGAAGGATACAATCACACTGCCTAACATGGGGAAGTAGTTAAGGTGGCTTATTTAGGAAGTTAATCTTCCTAGTCTCCCTGTGTAAGAAGTGAAGAAGGGAGTTCCTGCTTTTTGTGGCTCCCTGGAGGAGCCTAACTGGAGGGCTGGGATATGGCCCAAGGAAGAGCTGATCTCTTCCTCTGACTTAAGAAGAAAGTCGGGGACATAAACCAGGTAAGTTAGGTGCACAGGAGACCCATAGGTGATTTTAGTAGTGACCACAGGAAAACCACAAAGTAGTTGCTGTCTGCAAGCCAATAATTTGTGTAAAATGATTGGGAATACAGGGCAAGTCTAAAGAATGTGCCACAGTTACAATCAGTAGCAGTGGCAGAGATAATCCTCTTAGCAGGGAGGCCAGGAGTTTGTTCTGCTCTACCGCTAACATGCTTTCTTTAGACTGGGGCAAACATGGTGGCCTGGCATTTATTATGTGTACAGTTTTAGAACTTTATTTTCTTTAGCCTTAATTTCAACCCTTTAACGTACTCCCCACTGGTTTCTGTAAAGTTCTGTCAGGCCTAAGAGATACTACTGACCGTCTTGCAAGAACCACATTTGTTTAATACTGTCTTTCATTTGTCAGTTTTAACAGTGCAGATTTCTGTGGCGCAGAGCAGCGATTACTTTATTTTTTTAAAAACCACTTCCATTCTCTGTATTCCTGGCAGCTGATGAGCTACTTTTAGGGGGTCGGGAGAATGTGAGCAAGACTGGAACCTACAGCCATTAACACCTCTGTACAAAATATAAATCAAGCAAGGTTGAGAACCACTGACTTGAATGTTCATGTCACCATTGCCAGCGTCATGCTTACTGATTTGGAAATCTTGCTTTTACAGAATGGACTTCGATGATGAAGATGGGGAGGGGCCCAGCAAATTTTCCAGGTGAGCATTTACAAAGAGTTGGCCAAATTGCTGATTTCTTTCGGTGGAGAAAGACAGCTATCTCACTGCTGATGTTTTGAAGTCAGTATGAATATGGGCTGAAGAACTTGCCAACAACTTGACCTAAATTCTAGTTACCGTTTTTATCGGCTTCCTCTGCAAATCAGGCATCCTGGCAGAAGTCTGCCTAATGTAGTTATTGGCTTGCAGAACTGAGTGTGTGTGTGTGCCATGATTTCGCTCTGCAGCTATGTCAAATGAGAAAAGTTGTGATTTTTAGCTTATTATTTCAACTGCTGTAGATGAACTTTGTTTCTTTGACATTGCTGAAGTTGTCTTTCTGCCACTGAAAATGGATTTTATTTTGAATTTATTTCAGATGTTAACTGCTTGTTAAGACAATATGACAGATCCTAGAGGTGTGGATTGTTTTTTTTAAGATTAAAACTCATTATGTACAATTAGGTGTGACTGCATAGTAAAAATTGCCAAAATAAATGATAATTAATGTGGAATATTCTAGGCTAGAAATAAAAACAAACATTAAAGCATCATTTCCATTTTTTCACTTTTCCTTTTTTTTGGTCATACTCCTTGCATTTTTTCATTAGAAACCAAGCAGCTGCAGTGAGGGGTAGATACTTGGAGGCCTACAGATAACTGCTGATGATCCAAATTATAACTGCAGCTCTGTAGCAGCAGCTGTGTTCAAACACAGCCATCACCATAGGGCTTTAACGATATCTTCCTAGTCAGTCTGAAAGAGAAGTACGCTGAAAACGTGGCGTAACACTGTATCAGAACCCACGGGAGAAGACTGGCGGCACCCCTGTTTAGCTAATGTCATTTACAGAAAGGATATTCCAGTCTCTGGTGTTAAAACTGGTGATCTGAGGGCTAGTCCTACTGTTTGATAGAAGGTACATGTTAAGGGAACAAGATTTGGGATGACTGCGACCTGAGTTGTGCCTGAACAAGTGTCAGGCTTTCTAGGCACAGTGGTGCACGTGTGTTGGTCTGTCTCCATCCTGGCTTCAGCCTTTCCAAGTTTGATGGTGGGGAGAGCCAATAGTTCCCTTATTTTTATTGGAGAAGTATGCTGTGCTGTGCTGTGCTTAGACTCAGTTGATTTCAGATGTCAGATCAAAATCTGATATTTGAATCTTAAATGCTGTAAAAAGCCCCAGATTTTTCTGCTTTTAGAGAGTACAGAAAAACAGTGCAGAGACGCCCAGGGCCATGTTCAGACATCCTCTTCGTTTTCTCCTCCTGTTAGGACTTCTCCCTTCTCCAGATTGCTCACATGACTGATTCCTAGCTTGTCTCAGTCAAAATTATTTGGCTAGCAAAGGACTGCTGTTTAAAAAGCCAGCCCAGCTGGCTGTGAGTGAAGTGCCTCAAGAAGCATGTGTGCAGAGAGGTCAGCCGGGAGGGAGAAAACGGTAGCTGGGGGCAATAACATCTTCAGCCCAGGCAACCAGAGGAGGCTGAGTAGACAAGCCTCATGCTAGCAGAAGCAGAGGAGGTAGTGGTGTTAGTACGTACTCCACGTGAGCTAACACGCCTTGCTTCTCAGGGACTTCCAGGCCAGCTCAGGTATCTGCATGGCATCTCATGGTCACATGGAGGCATATGCATGCACTTCTCACCTAACGGCATGGTGCCACTCCTCGCTGAATCTGTCTTTTTGTTGAAAATATGTTGGACTCCGTCTGTTCTCTGGGCAGGGTCAAGGGGAAGGAAGCGGCATTTTCACTTGAATGTTTTGAGGGGGCTGCTGTTAAGGCAACATAAAAAGAAATACAGCTCCTGTGTCACTTAAGCTTTCTCTTCAGAGTTTGAATGAGTCTTACTGGGGAAGGAAAGTACGGAGCCTCACAGAGGAACTTGCAAGGCTGGGGTACTTCAAATCAGTTTTAATTCTTCTGAGAAGAAAAAAAGGAAAAAGTTAATTATTAGTTTTTTAGAAGAAAAAAAGATGCTTAATTATGCTGTATTACCTTGTTAGCTAATACATGGAAGCTTCATAGATGGCTTCGTAGGCTTTGCTGTAATAAATGACAAAATTTTGGAAAAGCTAATTCTAATACAAAATGGCAGTAATATTCTTCAATTCTAGAAAAGCCATTAGCCTTATTTTTCTGTTTTTGAAAACCTACGTTTTCTGTTTTGGAACAAGCATTTTGGGTTCTCCAGAAGTAAAGGTCTTTTTCAAAAAGTGTGTCTTTTTGTAACTGTTCTAGCAAAATCTGGTTTCAGAGGATTAGTATGTTTTTAGGAAAGGGAAAGGAGGAGCAGTATGTCATTATTTAGCAAAATGTCACGTTGCTGCCTGTCTCTGGGACAACATGTGTGAAATAAGGTTTAATTCCATCGGGCAGAAGTCCCTTTGATCAGGTTTTCCTCCACAGAGTTGCTGCCCATACACTGCACATACCTGTGTGGGCATTTAGCTTCTGTTGATGAGTAGGAATGAAGTACCTGTTTACTTGTAGGGATTCAGGTCAGTTTTAATTTCACTTCTGTTTACCCAGCAGTTCCACCTGCCCGCCTGACTTTTGCCAGTCTTCCCAACAGACAGTACAGTGTCTGTCCCTGCTAGAGCGGTTTTCTGAAGGTGTCCTTACATAATGCGTTGCACTTCAGCGTGTGTCTCTGCCCTCCCATGTTATCTGTAGACCATCAGTGCCCTCTGCTGAATGGAGTCAGTTGTGGTTGCAATCTGGAAAAGATGCGGCTCTGTCCCTTCCAACACAGCAATGAATATTTCATGGGCTGCTGTCAAGAAAAGCTCAGCAGTGTTTTCTGTAATGGTGCTGGTTGTTAAGTTTCCCAAGCAGTGAGTGTATGTCAAAGTGTTTGCATAAATCCACCGAAATGTGTCTCCGACTTTTTTAAATATACAAATGAGGCTTTGGAATCGGCATGGCTTGGAAGTTTTGTCAGACTCTACTTTTTCTTTGCTTCATCATTCTCACGTCCTCATTTTTCTTGCTGTTACTTGTAGTAGTTCGCAGTTGTGAACCTCTCTGCTTTCTGTTGTGTGTTGACTACCATGCAATGCATAACCCTTGTGAATTTACTTTTTGTAAATTTTTGTTTCTAGGTATGATGCTGATCAAATCTCTGGTGATAAGGAAAAGTTTGCAAGGTAGGCGTGTTCTGTAGAGCTCTTCTGCTGAGAGAAAAGAGGGTCCAAAAAATCTCAGTACGTGTGCCTTAGCTTAGAGAGCCGGTTATTTTGTTTCTAGGTGGGACGATTATCAAAGTACTGCTGACACTGAAAGGATGGCCGGGTAGGAAAAAGGAAAATCAAATATGGTTTGCCCCCATTTTTATTTTCTGTGGTACCATTCTGACTGATCAAAAGTCAGGAGGGTTGGCTGATCCAGAGACTATTGAAATCAAAAATACTAACCCTGGACTTAAGTGGGTTTGGATCAGCTCCCACAGTCTCCCAAAATTTAATGTCCCTCCAAAATTTCCATACAAAACCAAAGTTAGAAATGACAGAATTAGGACATCATTCTGTATACATGTTTATGAAGGCCAGGATTCCTAGAGCAGACACTTTTGGAAGAGGAGCACTGCCCGTCTTTTTGTTTTAAGGGTTCAAATTTGAACTAGTTTCAGGAAAGTTTCAGGGTTTTGTTTCCTTGAACGTTTTCATGGCCAGTTGATTAACATACTATTACTTTTTAGCTTTTGTGATCATAAATGAAACGGACTGTTGGATACTCTTCTTCTCTTTCTTCTCAGGAACTTTTGCAATCTCTTTGTTTACTCCTTACAATGGTTGTTTTTAATGTTCAGGAGTATTTAAAATACTTTAGTGGCAGCCAATGGAATATGCATTTATAAATTTGAAGTATGTGTTGAATATGTGTGTTCCTTGTCTTTTTCTGTTCTTGATCACCATTTCTGTGAAAATGCTGAACATAGGGTAAGATTTCATCATGTAAAAATGCATTTTTCTTCTCCTTGTCCATATTTATCTGCGTGTGTATGCCGACATGTGCGCGTGTGTGCTCTTATGTACATGTGCACTGTCACACAAGCTGTTCTGCTTGTGTATGTGTATATGATCCAACTCCCACAGGCACTGTTCTCCTAGATATCCATGCAAACCCCCACAAAGGCTGTTTATCGTTCATCTGAAATGGAAAGGTTTGCTGTTGTGATGTAATAGATAATTAAGTAGTGACCTTAACCAAGGGACTGGCTGTAATTTACTGCATGGCCATGGGCTGTCGTTGCAGGGACCCATAGCTGGATTTCGTGAATATCAGACATTAAGCATAGGCATCAGTCGGAGTAAGTAACTCTGCATGTAGCCCTAATAGGTGGTATTTCTGGAGACAGTGCCTCATGCATATAATACCTATATGTGCAGGGGCAGGAGACGCACTGTAAAGCAGGGCAAGCCCATGCATTCCTCTGTTTCAGGAAGCAGTGTGCTACAATTCAGATTCTTTCCTGCATTTTAAGAAAAGGCTCCATTATAAAAAGTAGCCCAAAAGTGTGCCAATCCTAGCTTCTGCTTTCATGATCAGTCTGTGTAAAAGCTCCAAAGAATGTTGCAGTTTCTTTCAATGTTGTGTTGTCGTGCCATTCAATGCTGGTGGGCTCTCCAAGCGATCACCTTTAACATCTTGCCATACACAGCTCATTGAAATCAGTGGAAGATGCTGCTTTGACATCTGAAGCATCATGTACCTGTTGTGTACTTGTATTTAGGTACCACCTGACAGGTACAGTATGGGAAAAGTAAGTGCTAGACACTGAAGCATTCTAGGTCCATTGGACCATCCCAGATGTATGTATTCCTTAATAGTAATCAAGAAATGGTGATTTGCAGTCTGGGAAAACTGAAGTCCCAGACAGATCTTCAGTTCTGAAAGATCTGGGTTACTGTCCACTTTGAGAATTCTCAGATTTGACTCCCCACCACCTCAGGTATACGTTTGTTATACGGGGTGAGAACACTGGAGCTCAGCCCAAAGTGGGGCAGCATCAAGTACTGTTAGTGCTATTTCCCTGCTGCGCTAGATTGACCTCAGGCATAAATTCTGATCTGTGTCTGACAAGCCAGTTGTGTACTTGCTGTCTTACCTAGTCATTTTATTTGCTGGGGGTTTTTGTATGTGCTGTTACACCGTATATGATCTCGGTCTTGCAGTCCGATCCTGCACGTAGTGTTTCCCTACGGGGGTGCAGAACATTCCACGCAGTGCTCTAGGACTGGAGATCTCTGTATCGTTGAGTGGGGTTTTTTGTAAGTTAGCACTGGCCTGATGTAGCTGTGAGAGGTTTTCTCTAATAGAAGCCTTTTATAAGCAGATCCAACACCTTGAGCAAGGACTGGAAGCTATGCGATGCATCACATCTCTGGCAGATTTGGGAGTTTGGCTGGAGTTGGCAGTTGTCAGTTCCTCACATCTTTCTACTTCCCTTTTTTGTCCTTAAACCAAAGAAAATTAAACTGGTTACAAGATTAAGGCTGGAACCCAATAGCTAGAAATATGGGTTCTTTTCACAGCTATAGCCAAATCATATTTACCCTTCTGTGGCCTGGATTTTCTGTCTATAAACCGAGGGATAATAGGGCTTAGCCTTGTAAAGCACTTTGCTCTCGTGGGGTGAAACAGCGAAACAAGTGCAAAGTATCAGGATTCGTTAGCTCTGATTGCAATTCTTACGCTGATCGTGTCTGTTTTTCTGTTGGTTTGGTGTTTCTTTAAATGTTCAGGGAGAATCATAGTGAAATTGAGAGACGCAGGAGAAACAAGATGACGCAGTATATCACCGAACTGTCTGACATGGTACCCACGTGTAGCGCCTTGGCTCGGAAGCCTGACAAGCTAACAATTCTTCGGATGGCCGTTTCGCACATGAAATCAATGAGGGGCACAGGAAACAAATCTACTGATGGAGCTTACAAGCCTTCGTTTCTTACAGAACAGGTAGATTTTTCACAAATGTCTGTTTTCTCTGGTTTGTAATTGTAAAAGATGCGAGGAAATGCTGAGAGGAGTTGAGTCTCAGCTCGATCCTTCCCTGCTGTGTCGTGACTGGTACAAGCTGCATATCCAAGATGTGAATACAGGCCATTTTGTGAGACCGTTTGGACTTGAACTTAACTATATGACAAATCTTTCTCTCTGAAGCAGCAAAACGGACGTTCTTATCATTGAGGTCTGTCCATCTGAAAGGCAAGTCACTTGCTGTCTGTCGTCACTGGAAAGGAATTTTCACCTCCAGAACTGGGTGAACCATCCTAATATTCTCTAAAATAGGTAAAAATTAATCTGGAAAGACCTGCCTCTCCCTCCTGGTTTTAGAGGAAGGTTAAAAACACTGTTTAGTCTTAATGCCTAAGTTCCCAGCAGCTGAACTGGGCAGAGATGAGTCCCATCTGTACTGGCTGAGGTACTTCTTTGGTTACACTTTTGGTGGAGGAAGGAAGGTGAACCCAGTCCTTGAAGGAAAACTGCTTAACTGAGTGCACTGGAACTTCCTACCACCTTCACTGGTTTTGAAGTCCTATGGGTGTCATGTGCATTTTTGTGGTCAGAATGATTTAAGCACTTACATGTGTAAGTTATGGTTGGAGGCAATACTTGTTTCTGGTAGAGAAACCCAGCTGCTGCTGACCTCTCAGCGTTCCTGTCTCTACCGATTCTGGCTGCCTGAAGTGTTTCAAGAGGCACCGTGCCATTCAGCTGGGTGTTGCTAGGGGACCCTGGTCACTTCTTCTTGCAGTTTTTTGAATTTTTTGGACCTTGCAGAATCACAGAGTCTATCTTTCTCTTTGTTAATAATGTATGTGGAACAAGTCTCATTATCCGCTGACTAGTGCTGTGAGGTTTTTTGATCTAGTAAGTGGTTCAGAATTGATGTGCTTTATTAAGCAGCAGAACTTGAAAATGTGTCAGGTGTTTCTTGAGGTGAGCTATCCATTTCTTTAGTAGAATTTACCAGACTGTGGCCCTTACCTTATCAGCTAATATCTGCCACTTGCACACCAGCTGTACTGAGCTGTCTAACCTGGAATGGGACTCAGATTGTCCAGAGCTCCCTGACTGAGTTCCACATGCAGTAACCTTAACCAGATTTCATGGTCACTGAAGCCACCAGGCAAAGGTTGTTCAAGCTTGTTTCCTGGGAGTTGGAGTGGTAGTTGTCATCCTTCCCCATGAGAGGTTCTCAGGCTCTGCTAAGCAAAGGCAGCGTTTCTGTGTGAAGCATGCAAACAGCTATTTGAAGGTGTGATTCAAAATTGTGGGTGTCCAGACTCGATGTCTGAAAAGGGGAGACAGAAGTACCTTGCTTCGAAGGCCTACAGTCCCCCTTCAGTCCCCAGGTGGGGTCTGCCTCTCAGGTGGATGTGTGGGTGTCTCAGGACAGAAGTACCCAGGATGATGAACAGGGGACCGTGTAAAGAAAAGCCAAAGGTAGGGGTGTTCCAGAGCCTTTGGGTCTCTTGAGGCTTCGTAGTTGCAGGCTGGAAAAAGAAAGCAAGGAGTGATACAACCTTCTTGGGTACTGGTTCGGGCCCCTAGTGGGAGGGGAGGCTGGAGGTTCCCATTACACTTTCTGCCTTTTATCCAGTGACTGTTTAATTTACAAACAGACCTTATCCTGAGGGGAGAAAAAAACACCAACCCAAAACCAGAAAGGCTTGGTTTTTTTCCAGTTAATTTATTCAGACGTTTAATGAAGGGATGAGTTTACCGTATGAGTTATAGTTGTTCATTTCCTCTGTTTGTACTCTTAAATAACTTTATTTTTTTCACGTTAGATGCCTATCACACAATACACAGTGAGTTTTAGTTATTTAATTTTCCTAAAGTGCACTGAGATCACCAGGTGAAAGGCAATGAAGGCAAACAAAGTGTTGTTTGTTATTAAGATCAGCAATTTATGGCTTGCTGCAAGTTTGGTTGTGTTGTTATATCAATACTACAGTAAAAATTTCTGCCTAGTTTGTGATCAGCTACTGAGATTGGAAGAAAACAATATTCTTTGGCAATGATGGATGTGTTATTTAATTCCCTTTTCTGATGGCATTCTAATCAAATCCTTTCTTTGGAAGGAACTGAAACATCTTATCCTGGAGGCTGCAGATGGGTTCCTCTTTGTAGTTGCAGCTGAGACGGGGAGAGTGATCTACGTATCCGATTCTGTGACTCCTGTGCTGAACCAGCCACAGTCTGAATGGTTTGGCAGCACTTTGTACGAACAGGTTCATCCAGACGACGTGGAAAAGCTGCGAGAGCAACTATGTACATCCGAAAACTCTATGACAGGTCAGATATGTGTGATGTATGGTTCTGGGTGTTACAGATCCCTGCAGAGCTTTTCTGACATTCAAAATGCCTGGTTTAAAAATCTGGTAGAAATTAAACTCGGCAAGATTAAACTGCCTTTTTCTTGCAGGCAGTGCAGGAATATAAATCTTCTTTTGCATTACTATATTTTGCTTCCTATTTGACTTCAGTCAAACCACCTTCATGTAGCTCTGCATTCAAACTTCTGGCTTGGGTAGGCTTGGAATCTGTATTGTTTTCAGGATTGGTCTGGAAATTTAGATTGTTTTTTTTTCATCCTCAGTGAACTTGTGACTTCTTAACAAATACGTGTTTCTTTAGGGCAGTGTTTATTTTGAAGGCAAAAATCGTACTTCAGACTTTTCCATTTTCATAAAAGTTCCTTGTGGTTTGCTAACGGGAATCCTGAGGGGAAAAATCCAGTGTTTGGCAGCTGAAAATCTAATGGATTTTAAATGGGACACATGCACCCGTAACAGTGGTGTAAGTTAGCTGTAAGCTGACTACCAATCGTTTGCATGTAAAGCTAAACCATATTCATAGCTTCAGTATAACTCTGGCTTTTAGTTATTCATGCTCAAGACTGCCAATAGGAAACTACCCTTGTCTTTAATAGGATATGTGTGTGGTAGAGCTATGAGAATTAGCTAAAGCCTATTTTAACTCAAACTTGGAAAGCAGGAAGCCCAAATTCTGTCTTTAATCTTTCACATACTGTGTTTATAGCTGAAGGAAAAAAGCTAGGGGAAAATATTTATAACAAAGTCCTCCTGACCCATGCAAAAGTCATGCAAAATTTCTCCTTGCATTAGTGATTCAGAATTCTGACCTGGTTTGCTGGAAGTTTTCTTGTGTTTCATAACTCCGAGGACAGTGATCCAGTTTTGAGTGAACCTGCACACTGTTTACAGCTTCCATGTCAAAACAGTGCCAAATTCATGATTTCCTGTGGTTTGAATGTGATGTGGTTTTGGCAGAGCTTTCCTGTATTCAAATTGAAAACTCATAGCAAAATTCTGTGGTGAAAATCCGGATGGATCAAAACCAAGTGAACAGTTAGGGGAACCTGTGCAGAGCAAAACAGCTGAGCATCATACCACGAGACTTGCAAAAGAGCACAGCCTCTGTTTTTATTATGTAGCATGTAATACGTTTTAACGTACATACTGTCTTCCTCCAAGAAGCAACTGCTCCAGAGCCCCAGTGAATAGTCATGTTTCAACTTCCAAAAGTGCTCAGTTATGGGGCTTAACCTGCTCAGACTAGAGCAGGACCAGACAAATGCACTTCTGAAAAGCCAACTCTGTATTTTTTAGTTTTAACTGTGGGGTTTTCTTCTACACTGAACTCATCTGTAGCCAGCAGAAAGAGAAGTTCAAATAATAGTATTTATAGGGCTAAATCTTTTCCCTGCTTGAGACTTTTGGAGTTGTCAGATTGATGTGGAAGGCTCATAAATCTACTCATGGGCAGCTGAACATTTTCCCAGTGTGAGGAAAGCATCAGCCTGTTCAGAGCCAGGACAGCTGGCTTAGCTACAGTCCTTAAGGTGCAGAGGCAGGCTGGATGTAGAAAGGTGCTTTTTAGGGACTGGAGAGTGTGTGTAGTTCAAATGGTTCCAAGCCAGTGCAAGTAAGAACAGTGCATAACTGGTCCTAACTGTATGTGGCACGTTGTGCAAGTTTTCCTTTGCAAAGGTATTGAGGTTATATGAACAGCGCGTTTTTTTTGGCCAGCTGAACATCTCACAAGCCATAAGCACAGTCATCGATCTGCTTCTGGATCAAGCATAGACATATAGTTGTATGTACATCACCTTTCATAAGGTCATTGTAGAATAGGTTTTTAAGGTGTCTGCTGTATTTTTCTATCTTTTTATTAAAATCAGTGTAAAGCAAGTGACATCGTAACATAGTCCTGCTTTTTGAGTGCTTTTGTGATTGGTGAAGTACATTTAGTTAGTATACTAGTGGTTTTGTCAGCCTGAGGAGCGTATAGATAAACAGAAAGCTTTAAGTTTGTTATCTTAAACTTGCATTTCCTTGACCTTGTGTAAGGACTGTTGGTCAGTCCAGCATCAGTTTGCTTATAAACAGCATGCAGCAGCATCACTTGCAATCATTTGAGATACCTTTCTGGGAGCAAGGTGATTCTGGAGTCTGTTCAACCAGTTACACTTCCCTTCCTGGAACACAAGCCATATTTGAGAGTCACAGCTTTGTACTAGGTAGGAATAAAATGGAATATTGCTATGAACAGAAATAATGGTTGCCTTAGCGTCATTTTAAAAGAAGTCAAGTAGGCAAATGCAATTCCTTTAAGTCAGCGTCTATCGAACCTTTTGGGCAGCCCCCACATCTCTTCTGGCTTTCCAGAGTCATGTTTCTTGCAGAACAAAGGGCAATGCAGAACTTCAAAGCGATGCAAACCGCAAGCCAGCCAGCTACATTTGACATTTTACCTGCTCAAAGCGAAGTTCACTGCAGGCAGCAGGAAAATCCTCATCTTATAGTGTCCTCTGGCTGTTGAGAGCAGGATCTGCTTAGGGAAGAGAAGAGATTTGCAGGTGAAAGTGTAATGAAATGTTACTATTTTTAATTTTGCTCTCATCCTCATCTTCTCAGCGTCAGTTTTCTCAGCTATAACACTGTATCGTCAGGTCTCAGCTTCTGTAACCTCCTCCTTCAGCCCTTGAACTGGGGAAGCAATGACAGCGTCTTGACAAAGAAGGAACTTCACTTGCCTTGCATCAGATCAGAGCAATGTATTTGTTTGTCCTGTTAGAAGCGCTGATCGTTTGTGCTGCATTGCAGTTTTCCCAGAACCTCTTAGCAATCCTGCTACCCAGAGAAGCTGCTTCAGACCCACAAGACTTGGGAGGCTGCCACTGCCAAAGGGGAGCAACAGAGAACAAGTCGGTGGAGAAAGCAGGCTCCCTCTCACATTTCTGCCCCCAGGAACGAGACTGGGATTGAGGCTGTGGTTGCATGAGTGTTTCTTTGGCAGTCGCACCAGCTTATGCAATCCTCACCTCGTCTCACCCTCTGCTCCTTTGGCATTCATGTGGTACTACAGTGAGTCACGTCAAGGGGGCTGACCCAGCCGGAAGCTAAGCTAAGCTAAGCAAAAACCCCTTGGTTTTGGTAGAGACAGCTCTTTGGCCCACCTGATCATAGGATTGCGTGAACTCTTGTGCCAACACCAAAGAGAGCCGGGGAGTGAATAGTTAAGGGTAAGGAGAGGACAGGACTCCAGGAGCAGTAAAAGCATATGCCAAATTGAAGTGGCTGTTTAACTATGGCCTAAACCACGTACTGTGTTTGGGGAGTTAATTGCTTGCTCTATTTTTAACTCTCAGGATATGGGGAAGGATGGATAGTTTCTATTCCATTTTATATCCTTGGAGATTGTATTCCCTGGAAATGGAACAACTGTCTGCTTGTTTATTGTACTTTAATTGCTAACACATTGTAGCAACAGGAAAGCTGAACTGTGAAGTATATGTATGGTTTGAAATGCTGTAGAAAAGACAGCAGCTGAGACTTGATGATAGCAACAAATAGTGCTCCCAAAAAGTCTTTACATGCGTCATGAGCCTGATTAATCAGAGTGGGGCAGATATTCAGAGTAATAATTTGGTTGTCCTCTTTGCTCCTGGAAATCTGCAGGTGGGAAAAGAAATAATTTCAAATATGGATGAAGATCAGATTCCACAGTAGGACCCATTAGCCCTTAGGATGCTCTGATGAAACTTGGTGGATGTTGAGTTCAGATGCAGATCCAGAGTTGGAAGTTGTGACTTAACATGCAGCACGGTGGCATCCTAAAGCAAACAAGAGCCTCTAGACAGCTGCAGGCAGCAGATCTCTGATGGCACAGAGAACAGACAGAAATTAGATTTCAGTGCAATGGAAGAGAGCTTTTGAAGAATACCTCTGCTACATTTACACTCCACAAACAGACTGAGCAAGTATCCTTCCATTAGAATACAGTGTTCCAGAATACTTTGCCAGACTGAGATCTACCAGTTTAACTGTACATAAGCAGTTCATTGAAGAGTAGAATGAGGAATATAAGTACCTCTGTATGGTTGCCTGGAAATACTCCAAGTGGTGGAGAGTGTGGCAGAGTGGTGGAGAGTGGTGGCACACGTATCTCAGACCATGAGGTGTCTGAGATACGTGTGCCAAGGCTGTGAGGTCCCTGTTCCTGCAGCCAGCATCTCCAGTGCTGCAAATGGGAAACACCCTGCTTTATGGCATGCAATTCTGTGCTCCAAGCAGCACAGCACATAGTAACCCAGCTAGAACATCTTCCTTCAGCCTCAATCTCTCTAGCTAAGGCGAGGCAGGAAGCGATGTATATAATCCCATCCCTGGCACCAAGCCTCCTTGGGACACTCGGGATCAGGAGTCCTTGCAAGTTGTTTTAGCTGCGTGGTTAAGGGTGCTGAATCTGTGGACCTGTGACTGCAAGAGAATGATGAGAACCAGATCCTCTACAGCTTTCATTTTCAAGTGATTTAAAAACTACTAAGTCAATTTACTTGCTAGCTGAAAAAGATTAATTGAGGTTACTCCTGGGCAGAACATGTATGCCAAGTTTAATCTTGGCATGATATTTTATTGCCATATTTTATAAGTACAAAAAAGTATAATGTTATGATGGAAATGATGACTGACCACAGCAGAAGTTGAGCAGATAGGTACCTTTTTAGAAGAAAAGACCATTGTGTGACAATTCACTGTGGTTCATGAATGTTATGGAAACATCACTCCGTGTTACACAAGCAGAGATTTGGATTGGGGAGCCTGTCTCACGGAACCTTCAAATAATATGTTCTCTTGAAGTGATGGTTGCAGCATATGCGGTTTTCTGCCCAACTGCAAAGCTCTCCGTTACCAAGCACAGTTGTAGACAGAGCCACAAAATCCAGATGCAGCAGATAGAGTCAAATTGGCTGTAAAAATAAAAAAATAGCATTAAAGTGAAAAGAGCGCAGTGCCAGAGACCAGTGGAGAAGCAAAATGGGGCTCTCCACAGCACTAAACAGATGGGAAGTGCTCAACAAATGGTAAATAACCCTATGAAGGGGAAGATTAGGAATAACCTCTCTCTATAACAGATCCTCTTCCTGAAAATCAGGGCAGGAGTTTTTGTGCTGTGAGCTGTCTTATACTTCCATGTCAGTTTTCCAACTGATTTCTTCATGACCTTTCTTAGAAGAAAGGGAATTCTTCTCATACACGCAGCCAGCCAGTGAATGCAAATGTGCTCTTATTTATGATCCCTGTTTTGAACTCTGACTTGAATTAATGATTTAGGAGGGACTCCAACTGATACAGAGAAGAGCTGGATGAAACTCCTGTTTGGCTTCATGTGCAAAATTCTCCAAATAAATTCAAAGAATAACTTGAGGGATGACCAGAAATTCAGTCCTGGCAAATACAATTCTGATGCGCCTTAAATGTCATCAGCAGTAACAGTGAAACTCATGTCTAATGAAAATGTAATAGATTATCAAAGTATTTAATTAATGGGATGACTTCACAATTTTAGCAAAACATGGAGCTTCTCCTCATCCAGGTAAAACATGGGCTAGCCTATGTAATTTAAAAAAAGAAAAAAAGAAGTTAAAAAGTGTATTTTAGGTATTGGTGACCAAAATTTTATACCAAAATATATGGATTCTTTTCTACTCAGAGCTGCTAACACTCCTCAAAAGAAAAAAACCAATGAGAAAACAATTCCCTTTTGTTCAGAGAAGCGTGTCCTTGCTGAGACAGTCGACAAAACACGGAGCTGTAGCAAAGCTCCTTTGGGACTTTGCTCTCTTGCCTTTGGTTCTGAAGAGCACATTTGTCAGAGGATTATGCGTTGGGAAGGTACAGTGCATGTAAAGGGCTGTTTCGGCTGCCAGCACTTGATTTCTTTATTTTTTCTTTATTACTGTCTGTGAACTCTTCTAAGTACCAGAACCCTAAAGAACCATCTGTCTCCAAAACATGCCCAGCCCAGCAGCTTAGGAAGCCAGCGTACAGAGAATTAAAACCACATCTCGCTATTTTAGGTTTTCACATCCTAGCACAGGATGGCTGACCTAGTAGGACCATCAGCCTCTGGGCAGGTAGGGAATGGGTTGTATAATTTTTTGTTTATAGGTAGAATTAATAGCTACCCGTGCTTTTTATCCCAGGATAAAAGAGTGGTTCATCATCAGCTGTTTTCCTTGAATGTCCATGGAATGTGACACCTGTAGGGTGTAGTCAAGTAGGCATCCAGTAAACAACTTGCAGCAACACAGGCAGGACAGGGGGGAGAGAAAGATTCCATATATCTGATATGTTCTGAAATATTTTATGTCTCTGGAGGGCTGTCTGAAGCTTGACTCTTAATATTTTTAGGGATTTTACACACACAGGCACATACCCACACCCCCCCTTTTTATTCCTTAGAAGGGTGGAGGCTGGAGACAGTTGTGCCAGGGTTATTACACCTGCAGTGGGAGGGAACAGAAAGACTTTGAAAACAAAAGCTTCAAATCCAATGTTGTCCCCTCTTTTTCAGGACATGAATTCTTAAAATATACTGCCATGTATCGAATATATTTGAGGGATTCATGTATTCAGAGTATTTCAGGTTTCAGTCTGGTTTTACTGTAGGAAAAGCCAGTTGGCAAGGCATCGTTTCATATTTTAAGTGTGAAATCTTGGGAGAGATTTGGCTGGTTGCTGACAACTACCAAATCACCATGTGATACCTGTTTTTCAGCAAAGTTATGTGGTCCCACCGGCATTGCGGAGCGTGGAGAGGATGTTGCAGATGTAAGACTTTCCATGCACACCAGCCCATTGCCGTGCCATTGTTCCAAAGGAAAAAATCTGCCCGCATTTTTGTGGAGTGCTCGTTCTCATAGCAGGAAGATGATGGCCTTTGAACCTGGGCAGTGCCAGGCATAGGAATTTGTGGGTTTTCAGCTTTAACCTGTTCAGCTGGTAGGTTTTTAACATGTAGGATGGAGGAAATGAATGTTCTGCTCCCCCCATTCCCATTCTGTTTTCAAGCAAATGAGTTAGTGCAGTAGGTGCTTAGGAGACAAGGAAGCTGTGCCTGTATGGCATCTACATCTTGGATCTCCTGCTAGCACGTGCTTACAAGTGATGCTGAAGCTTCTCTTCCGTCATCATTTGGTTTGATCAAGCACAGTTGGCCAACTCTGTGTGACAAAACAGAAAAGCTTAGTGGGTGAGTGAAGGCCATACCAAGTCTGGGAATGTGCTGGCCTCCAGAGGCAGGCAAGGAAGGTTTTAAATATTCTGTGCATTCAATTGCACATGTGGGACTTGATGGTTCCTTTGCAAGTGGATTGCCCTGTGTTTCAGTTGAAGGGAATGAAACAAATCCTTCAGTCTGTGGTGACTGTGGTCCCGCAATCTTACAAGGTTAATGTGGAGGGTGGAATTTGGCTTTTTGTGTTGTTTAGGTGAGAGAGAGCACCTTGAGGCCTTAGAGGGCCATTCCTGCCCCTTGACACACTAGACAATATCACAGAAATAAGAAAACCCCAGTCTGCTTTCAAAACATAGGTACTTTCAAATATTTCATATTTTAAATGTGTGCTACATTTCGTCTAACTTGCTTCAAAAGAATTTTGTTTTGCTTTGGTCTCTAGTGCTGTTCCTGGGGGGGAAAAAAATTCCTAAATATTGGGAGAAGCCAGCTATGTATGAAACAGTTCATAAAGCAACTCCTACACAAACACAGCGACCCAGCGGTGTCCCTGCTGCTGAGACACTCGATTGGGTGGATAGTACTGGAAGGAAAACTGGTGATAATTACTTGCATTTTTTTAAAATTACTTTGGTGATTGTAATGGTGGTTTATAGAGGTCAGTACATTTTACCAAAATAAGGAAGCAGCTTTAGCCTAGTACTCTGAGACAGACTGATTATACCTGATTAGCGTTAGGGAATGATTTTAGGGTGGATTTTCAGGTGTTTGGGCATGCATGTGTGAGGGGGTTTTGTGGTTGTTACTGCTCTTCAGTCTTGACCGTGAGTTCCTCACTTAGGAAGTGAAGCATTCTGAGGTCTGTTATCACAGATGTTTGACTGGATCATTTTCAGTCGCTAGGTTTCAAGGGTGGTGGGCTTTTCTTAATGTTCAATATTTATTCAACCTGCTCTGTTTTGTTAAACATGATGAAATACATGGTATTAGTGATTTTTTTTTTTTACCACTCTTTTAAAAAAATACTAGCGTTTCACAAATACCCAACCAACTTATTTGGTTAACACATTGCCAGTAAAGCAGTCCGAGTGTGCCTTTCAGAACCTTTTGGCACTGGTCCTGCTTGCATCCTCTGTAAATCTCAGATGCTTCACTGCTTCGAAGGGAACTCGAGAGCTGCTGTGAGGGTGCAGCATCAGCCTTAGCTTCTGCCCTGTGCAGAACTAGCTTTTCCTTAGCCCTGATTTGAAAGATGTGTTGTCCCAGTGCAGTTAGTACAGCGCACTAGATTACTTTATTCTAACGTGATGAGTTGCAGCAATGGACTAGGGAGGCAGAGGGAGGAGTGGTGCCTTGGAGTGACAGCAGTCCACCCCGCGTGTCCGCTTGCTTCTGAAGGGGAATGCTGCTGTCATCACTCTCTCCTTAGCAGCAACTCTCCTGTTTCGTAATACTGGGACAGGAGAGGCTGGACTGCCACGGCCTTTGTCCCTTCCCTGGCCTCCCGCCAGCTCTGCAGGACAGGGACACCCACCTGCTCCTCACTGGTATCCTGCCCAGGGCTGCGTGGGGGGAAACGCCTCCTGTCCAGCGGCACATAACCAGAGTGGTAAACACGGTCTGCTGTCAGTTTTCTGTGGTTTGCTCTGTTTTATTGTGGTGCCTTAGATCTGAACTTATGCCATCAGACATCCTTCCTCTTTCGTAGTATGGAGACTTTGGCATGTAATTTGTGTCTTGAGACTTCAAAAAGGGAATTAAAGCCTATAATGATGTTTTTCCCCACACACTTTATTTTAATTGAACTGAAGGGGTAGCCTATAAAAACAACCAGACAGCGTCCTTAGGCCTTTAGTTGTCCTCCCTCTCTCTCTCCCTCCTCTTCTGTTCAAATTTAATTCTGTCCCCAGCAAAATACCTCTTAAAATCATCTTGCAGTCATTACTTATTTCCTCTAATGGACTACTCCATGGTGTGTCCCTGGCTCACGTGGAACCAGACCACAGCCAAATTTCAGAACTACTGTTTACTAATAAAGAGTTATTTGTGTTTGATAATGAAGTACAAGTAATACAGAATGCCAGGAGCTGAAGTTTTTTTGGCAGAATTGTTTTTTAGTAAACTTCCCTGCAGAGCATTCAAGTAAAACAAATAGGTTAATTTAAAAGCTACTTGCAACCTTTATGTATTGATTTATTATGCAGATGTGAATGGTAGAAGAATAAAGTCCATGTTGTAGAGTTATTTTGGATGGCTGTCCTGTCATGGGAGTCTTTGCTCATGGTGCTTCGGAGTAACCGTTTCTGGCGTTTCCCATCCTTTCTGTAGTTGTAGAAAGTCTGCTCTGTCTTCTGAGGAACTCTTTGTATCTTGGATCACTAGCAGGCCTCAGTATGATACTTTCCTCCAGCTCAGGCTTTCCTTCAGATGCATCCGATAACTTCACCAGAAGTGCAACCTCAGCTGCCCTGCTCACGGAACCATGAGCTTGGTGAACTTGTTTAGCAGCTGAGCCTGAAAGTGCCTGCGGAGGTCAGAATGTGGCTGTGTAGGACTTAGACAAATCTGTAGCAAGGTAAAGCTGCTGATGGAGTTTTAAAGGGACAATGCAAGGATGAAAAAAGAGAGGTTCGTCACCCCACTTTACAGATAGGAAACTGGAAATGGAGAAAATTGCTGTTGTGCTTGTGTAGGGAGAGCTTACACACCTCTGTGGCCACCTACAAGCTCTTTTATTTAGCGTGGTGCGTATTTCCCATACCTAAGGTAACCATTGTTGGGAGTTCAAAATACATTTAGGCCTTAAAATATTTTTGCTTTTTAATGTTATAACTTAACTTTCAACATGTGCTTTGAATTATTTGCTTGGGGATTTTTTTTTTGTTCAGATTTTCCAGGTCCATCAGCAGAGAAACTTGCATGTGATCTGTAACACTATCCCTTCAAATAGTCCCTTTGAATTAACTCAGTACCAAGGCTCAAAGGCCCACATAGTTTCCTTTTTAAATTAATTAAAATGATGCATATTTGCCCAACACTGTGGAGAATTACATGATGCAGAGTGGTTAGTCAAACATGAAGGCAGGCACAGCAGGGACCTTTTGGCCTCATGAGCTTTTATAAGAACAAGTTGTATTAAGCAAACAACTGCGTAACGTGAGGGGGTTCTTACTGAAAAACAAGAGGGGGTGAGAAAGCTTTTCAATTTCCCCTTTGTGGGTCAGTGTCTCCAGCTGGTAAGTAGGGGACAGACAGATATTTAAAAATAGCTACATTTCATTTGCATTGCTTTTTATTTTATTTTTTAACTTTGCTTTTGATTGGATCAACTCTTCATTCTATTGTAAGTATGTCATAACTTGTCTCTAATGCTTATACAACGCCTTTTGCAATTAGATGATGTAAACCTTAACATATTTAGAGAGGTTCAAATAGTCCCCCTGAGAAGCTAGACCAGTGAGGAGAATGAGCTTTGATGGTCTATATTTATAAGTGGAATATTATCCATCGTTACAGGATAGGTAGTTCAGGAATTTTTTCATGAGTGCAGGGGGAAAAACGAGCAATAGAGAGCGTGGCCTGGTTCTCAGTAGCATTGTGAAAGTGGTGCATTCCATTCAAGTGTTTGTTTTTTTTTTTCCCCTTATTTGGGCTAATTCATTTCAGGTTCTGCATTTATATATCAAGAGGTCATCACAGGATATAAAGAAAGATAAATCAGCCACCCAGCCTACAGTCTTCCTTTGGAAGCATAATCATGTTTTTTTCTCATTTAAGCTGGTTAGGCCTTGATAAGCCTATAGTCATGAGATTTTTATGGACTTTCTGAGAATCACTGTGGATTATATTACTGAGAATTTTCATCTACAGCTACAGTGTCTTGAGACCTCGTGTTGCTTATATGAGCTTGGACCCTGTTCTTGCTGCGCCTCCGCTGCTGGCTGACGGCAGGCAAGGGAAATTGTTCCTTTGGGCTGCAGTGCCCTCTTCTTTAAAACAGGAGTGAGGTTGTGGATCTCTGAAAGTCGCTTTAATGTCTGCCAACAACTAGTACGTGCTTAGAGCCAGTTTCTTATTTTGTATGCTGATATATTTGTTTATCAGCGTATTAGCGATGCTCTGTAACGTCGTGGTATGTGCAGTGGGTAGGGTTATGATGCTGGTTCCAGCTGCACGATAAAACAAGCACAGGAGAGCAACAAAGCCCCAGCCTGTGAGAGCTAAAGCAGTCTCGTAACATTTGGGTGGGAGGCACTGCCACTTCTGGAGCACGAGCGACTGCGTTTTATCCCTGCCACCCTGTGAGCTTCTTGCTTGGTATGTGTGCACTATAATGACAGCTGGCAAGTCCTGTGTGGTCCCTGATTTTGTTCCAGGCTGTGTAAGGCTAACTGATTTTACAGTTGTGCTGCCTTCTCAAGCGGTTCTTCTGGAGACGCTGGGCCAGGGCACGGGATCCTGTACAGCAAAGGATAGGTATGGTGGAGAGGACAGAGGTTGGGTCACTGCACAGCCTTGCTGGCAGGGTGCAGTCTGCTGTGGGGAGCTCCCGTTCTCCCTGTCTGCACTCGGAGCAACTGGGAAGTGTGCATGGAGACACCTTGTTCCCACCCACAGTGCTGCCTCCCTCAAAGTCCTGCTGACCCGCTCCTTGAAAGGTTTGATAGGAGCATGATTTTAGTATCAGGAAGGATTGAGACCGCATCAGCCATGATCAGGAACACGTTTCCCCTGCCATATCCTGAGCTTCCTGTAAGCCATTGAAGTTGGGATTATGGTCCATAAGGAATATGATGCCAGGAAGGGATGACCTTGCGACCAGTCACCATCCAGGCAGAACACCCACAGGGCAGCTGGTCTGGGGTACAGACCCTTTGCATACGTGAATTAAAAGTACATGTGCACTGCTAACAGTGCAGTTATGATGCTTCCTTTGCATGGATCCGAAGTATGAAAGAGCAAAGCCTGCTGCCCATCTGCTCCGCATCCGCGTGAGCCCTGGCAGCAGTCCCGCGTGGCGGTGCATGCTACGAGTGCCCGTGCCTGCACGCTGGGCACCTTGTTTGTGAAGGAGCAGGGATTTTTGGGGAATGAGTTAAGCATCACGAGTTAGCACATTTGTTCTGTAAAAACAACCTCATCAGGCTCTTAACTTTCTAGAACTACGCATTCTTTGTGGTCTCCTGATGTGTTTGAAGTGCTATCAAGAGTTGGCGTTGTCTTTGGTGTAGATTTAAAAGACCATGAAGTACTTTGCGAATATGAAATAGTGGTGTTAAAATAAACCACAGGTCAGCGAGTGCTGCCTGGGAGAGCTGCCCTGTGACCTCTGATGGGAGTGAGAGGCGGGCTGGAAAAGCAGCGTTGGGTTTGGGGAGTGCCCAGTGGAACTGGTGCCAGTCATGGGGTTCTGCCCTTAGTTTGTACTTTGGAATTAGGATGGTCTTAAGTCCATTTATGTTTTGAGTGTCCAGGCTATTCTTACTGCTCACGTTCTTGCTTCCCCCTTAACGAGGAGCCCAGAGGTGCATTTTTTGTGGGTACAGTTTTATTAGGATTGTATTGGTCGGTGTGTTCACTCCATGGAGTTCCTGGCTTTGGTAGTGTGACACTGATGGGATGCTCTGGTTTTGGGAGATTCATACATGAGCAGCAGCCTATTTCTGCAGTAGGAGGGTTCCTCTGGGTCTCACCAGCCCTACAGCAGAACTCTTGTCATGTATAGGGCAGGCACTTGGGCTTTCAGGACACAGGGACTCTGTGTGAGTACCTGATAGTCTGTGCTTTTATGAACATTACCTTTATGTAAACAATAAACCCCAGAATGTTGAGACAAGAGCTATGTGACCATGATTATTGTTTTTAATGTGTCTATTGTTTTATTTGTATATTGTGAGCTGCCTCTGGTTTATGTAAATGTGAGTTCCTGGAAGGAGAGCCTTCACATACTGTGTTTGCATTTCACTTTTGATTCTTAATGTGTTCTTAGATCATCTGTAATTTGTTTTATATTGGGATCCGCAGGGTGGCTGTATGTTTATTAAACTTAATAGAGCTTAAAGCACTTGCTGAGCAGCATTAAACATGAGATACAATTGTATCCCTTAGAATCGTAAGGATGTACATTTTTAAACGCTTTTATTTTCTTTTAGTTGTTGAATTAATGCAGAATAATTGCTTTCCTCTGGCTTGAGTTTATCAAGAGTAATTTCATATAAATTGATCAAATTTAGGCTATTTAATCTTCTCATTGCGGACGTTTTGTTTATATATTCATAATGCATGCATTGTTTCCATGGGGAACTCTGCCAGCTGAATGCCAGTTGGTGTAAAGCTGTAGTCAATGCATATGTATAAACTGATACATGAAAAATTAAAAACAAATAAGAGTTTCCCTTCCTTTTCTGGAACTTTACTGTTTATCCCAAGCAGTGACCTGTACCTTGTATCTGTACAGTCTGTTGTGGAGTCAGTGTCCAAACACCATTGTGGACTTCAGGCACATCTTTCATATCCTGAGGACAGTGACAGAGTTGGCTTTTGATGCTGCACTCATGAGTGATAAGGACTTCTCTGTGCTGCCTCCCCACAAATGATAAGTAGTGTGTTTGCAGTGTCGCACTTCTCCGTGATGGGCTGGCAGCTCGTAGTTGTAGTTGAGAGTGTGCGTCTTTGAGGTGATCTCTGCCTCCGCTTTCTGAAGATTAACCTACTAGAAGAGAGCATCGCCATAGCACAAGTCCTTTGTTCACTGACCGGTCGGTGTGAGGGTCAGCTTACATTTGGAGCTGTGTCCAGAAGCATCAGTACCTTGACCATCAATTTGCTTTTGTTTCTTAGTATTTCCTCTTGTTTTCCTCCATCCCTATCTTGCTTTTTCCATTTTTATAGTAAGATAAAGATGGTTTTAGTTTTCATAACGATTTTTGGGTGCAGTATTCCTGTGTCCTGTTTGTCTTCCCTGAGCAGCCTGTGGAGTATTTTTGATGAGCACAAAGTCTTCTTTTGTTATCTTGTCCAAACCAAACTTAGTTTATCGTTTATTTTATTTTGCCTGGAAAGAAATATGTAGACAATCCGGTGGCTGAGAATAATTGTGAAATATCTAACTTGTTCTTTGTAAGACAAGACACGATCAGCTATAGCATGAAGCTTGCTGGGTTGCTGAGGGTGTTGAGGGTGAGACTCCATACATGAATTTAGACTGTTTGCTTACGGGGTCCAAGATCCTGTCAAAGCAGCAGTCCATCTACTGATGAGTTAGAGGGAATTTGATGAGTTAGAGGGAAATGGAAAATTGTATCATGTACTTTGCCAACAGTATTTTTATGTGCCTGAGGCCAAACCAAATTTCTTCTGATCTTTGCAAACAGGTACTTGTCTTTTGCTGCAAAAGAGGGGTATTTCCATGCTGCAGACTGGGTGTGAATACCGTACGATTGTTTTTAGAGACAGCCATTCCAACTTGCACTGAAATTTTTGTAGAAGGATGCCCTCAAGTAACAACCCCTTTTTCTAATTGCTGCCTGTAGGATTCTTAGGAACTGGAAATCCAGCAGAGAAAGCATTTGTGGTAGAAACAGGTATTGAAGCTTATGGAGTTTTTAATCCACAAAACCACCCCAAACAAACAAACAAACCCCCTGAAAAAAGTAACAAAGAGCAGACTGTGTTTGATTACCAGGCTATAAACCTTAGCATGCACTGCTTAAACGTGGAGGCACACGTTTTCCAACAGGCTCGTGCTATTGTGCAAAGGTGGATTTGAGCCAAACTCCCAGGTTTGAAACCCCATGAACTTCAGTAGGCTCGGGCCAGTCTTTGGCTTATGTTCATCTGAAACACTGCGAGCACAGAAAAGGTATTTGGACATTCACAGTAGGGATGGGAGATCCAAGAGGGGAGTGTTCCTGCGTAATCTGTTCAGTTTGCACACAAAGGGGCAAATCGGTGCCAATATGGGCATGTGTCCCCCTGATCACTATGAGAACCTTTTTAGAGCATCTTTGAAAACACGCTGCAGCCTAACACAAAGGAGATATGTTCTTGTCATGTATCCTCAGTTGGTTACTGAGCAAGATCTTTAGTGGGAAAACTTCATGTGGCTTCTCTAATTTTACGCAAATAATTCATCTCTTGCTCAAGGTCCTCAACTCTGTGGTCCCCTCTGACAGCCCTTTCCTCTAACAGTGGCTGACATCAGGCTCCTGGGTTGCGTGGTGGATTCCTGCTCAGGGGACAACGGGTTTGTTACAGGCTTAAGCAGTGCTGCCTTCTGAATGAGGACTGTAGCAGGTAGATTTCACCAAATGATCAGTTATACCCAGACCAGCTGGAGAGATTTATGTGCTGGGTTTAATAAGCAGTGTGCTCGCTTATTTACTTTCTCTTTTGCAGCAGAGCAAACTCTGGTTTCCTCTGAGTTGTGCAGCTGCTGTGAATGGTAATAACATAGAGACACGCATCCTGCACTTGCTGTATCTGAGGGTTGTGTCTGGAGCTGGAGAGGGGAAAAGTTTAAGATGGAAATGAACTACATGCAATTACCGATTAATGGGGAAGCTCATAAGGGATCCAGCTGGTGGATTGTTAAAACTCTTCTTCTGAAGAAACTAGAAGAAGAAATTAAAGAAAATGCACATGTGCAGTATTCAATTAGCAGTTGTCAGAGCATCCTAGAGTATTTCTTATTGATAAGAATATAATCGTCAACTTTTACATCAAATGCACTTGTATGTGTTACCTGTGGAGAAACCTAAATGAGCATTTATCACCAAGGTAGCAGCACCAGTGTACCAGATGCAGGAACACACGGAGACAGGAATATTTTATGGTTTTGTGACAGAGCTATCATCAGAGCGTGCCACCTCCTTGAACCGAGCTGTCTCCCTGACACTGAGTTGCAATTTATGCCAGTTTGCTTGACTGAAACATGGAACCTGCCAAGGTCTATCATATGACTGAACTGTAGAAATATTACAGCAGGTAGAAGATGATTTTGCAATTCCGTGCTGGCAGAAGCAGAGCAGTGTGGGTCCATCCCCTTCTCAGAGTCAGGTGTGTAGTGGCGAGGAACCTGGGGAGAATCACAGAATGGTTGAGGTTGGAAGGGGCCTTAAAAGACCCTGCCATGGGCTGGGACACCTTCCACTAGACCAGGTTGCTCCAGGCCTCATCCAACATCGGTAGAAGATGATTTTGCAATTCCGTGCTGGCAGAAGCAGAGCAGTGTGGGTCCATCCCCTTCTCAGAGTCAGGTGTGTAGTGGCGAGGAACCTGGGGAGAATCACAGAATGGTTGAGGTTGGAAGGGGCCTTAAAAGACCCTGCCATGGGCTGGGACACCTTCCACTAGACCAGGTTGCTCCAGGCCTCATCCAACATCTCCTTGAACACTTCCAGAGATGGGGCATCCACAGCTTCTCTGGGCAACCTGTCACAGTGCCTCCTCCCCCTCTCTGGGAAGAATTTCTTCCTGATGTCCAATCTCAATCTCCTTCTTTCAATTTAAACCCATTACCCCTTGTACTGTCACTACAGACCCTTGTAAAAAGTACCCCCTAGCTTTCCTGTAGTCCCTCCAGGCACTGAAAGGGGCTCTAAGGTCTCCCTGGAGCCTTCTTTTCTCCAGGCTGAACACCCCCAACTCTCCCAACCTGTCCCCATAGCAGAGGGGCTCAAGCCCTCAAAGCATCTTGGTGACCTCCTCTGGACTCACTCCAACAATTGATATCCTTCTGCTGTTGGGGGCCCCCGAGCCGGACGGCTGTGATACTCTGGTACAACTCCAGCTTGTCCTGACTTCACCGTTTTCCATCTCTCTGCATTTCTTTAGAATAATGTGGTAAAAGCTAAACACTGTAAATCTGGGTCTAGAAGTGAAGATTTTTTTGTGCAGTTAGCACGAAAATGAAGGGGGTACCGCTGTGCCCAGATTGCCGTCATTAAGCAGAAGAGCGCTCCAAGCAGAGAAAGCTCCTGGGGCTGTGTGCGCGGTGCTGCAGGCAGACACGGCGTGCAAGCACTTGGGATTGTTAGGCCGTTCCTCTCTCCAGAGAGGACATTTACCTGTGCCGCACGGCTGCATGGGCTGCATACAGACCTCACAGCGAGTTGTTTCCCAGTTTACTCTCCCAGTAGGCTCTACCCACCTGGTGACACCAATATTATTAACTTAAAAGCTCCAGCAGAGCCTGGTGTGCCGTGTCTTAGGAGATCCCTCTTATCCAGGGAGTGCACTGACAGGCTTGTTTGAGCTAAACTGAAAGCTTTGTCTGTAGTCTATTCAACTACAATTCTTCCTCTTTTTAATATGACTTGATCATAAGCTGCTGATGAGGTATGAGATGCACACTGCTTGTTGTTTATCAGATCTGCACTACTTGGTTAACACACGCCCGACAGACTATTGAAACAAGCTGCTCTATCTATGGACTAAACGTTTCTCTGACTCATACCCCCACATACCCCCTGCAGTGATTTTGTAAGTCAGGGCAAAATTTAGGCTACTATTTGTTATCTGGTACATACTTCTGAGATGTTGCCAAACAAAAAGCTAAATTTAAAAACTGTGACTTTGTTGTCGGGGGTTCCAGACTTGCCAAAGGAACATGTGTCAGCAATTTTAGGCTTAGCAGCCACGTAATGGTGAGGTGTACTTATTGCTGTAAATGCTCTTGGATGATAAAACCTGAGGCGTTTCTATTAGCCGTTTGAGTTACGTTTACGGTCACTGCTTTCTGATTATTAGTGGTACTTCAGGAATTTATATTGGAATGGAAAAAAATAGGGCACAGAAACTCTTGTTTATGTGTATGACAAAGTTATTGTGTCCAAAGACGAAAATGCTTTTAATGGTTTTTTATTTGCCTGTATGCCCATATGGACAGTCATTGGTTCCTGTCCATATATATATATATATGTATTCTGTCTCTATTTGTTTCATCATGTATTGCCTTCATTTGTGAGACAGTTTGCTTCCTGCCTAATGATATTTTATTTCTCTGCGTTGTGTGCTTAATTGAGGGGATGGGGAAATAGGCGGTGACTTTGGATATAGAAATGGATGAGACAGAGAGACAGACTCTCTCCTGCAGGGAAAGGAAGTGCATTTCACCCCAGATCTACATCATAGGGTCCCTAACTGAGCTGGGATGTATGGTATGCTTTTTCCCAGCTCAGGCCTGATTCATACATCTGCATTAATATATAACCCAGTGCTCTGCATTGGTTTGTCTTTAGGAATTGCTCCCAGGCTTGCTAACTTCTTAACCATCTGAGGTGCGCCTTGGTGATACGCCAGATGACACAGTCTGACCTTCTGTCGACAAGGATGGCTTTCCTCCAGAGGAATCCTCAGTATACCTTAAAACACCACTGCCTAGTTCCTTATCTAAAATAAACTGTTAAACTGTTTCATAGTGATTTTATTCCCCTTCATGGATGGAGTTAAGTATTTTCAGTTAAAATAATTCTGAAATTAATGTTTGTCAGTAGGATTAGTTCAGAACTTAATTTTTGGACAGAGACTTTTGAGGAAATCTGATGAGGGAGACTATTTCTGCATGGTTTCCTCAGTTTAGCACAGCATATGGTATCTTACACTGCTGTAAACTTGGCTAGTTATGTCACAGTAAAGGCCTCGGCTGGGCTGGTTTCAGTTATTGAAAGATTCTGTACCAACTTTAAACGTGTAGCATTGCTGATGGCCATGTGTCATCAGCACTGGTGGCTGTCATGTAATTTGTGTCCAGTGGCTGTTCCATGGCGTTTCCCTTACCCACTGTCACTCTGGCAGCTGTATCCAGCCCTGAGGCATTGTGGATCTGGGCCAGTGATTCATTTCTAGTCTGTGTTACTGATGTGCAGGACTTTATAGTAATCTGTTAGCAATTGAGGCGTAGATGCAAAAGTCCATTCTGTTAGTTTTTGGTGGTCAACAACAGGACTCTAGGTGATACCCTGTAGCCTACCATCACTGGTCTGAACCTGTTGGTGCAATCACTGCCTTTTCTTTTGTCGCAGGAGGGTGGAAAAATCAATCTGTTACTGCCTTGCTACGTCTGTTTTTCAGTAAAGACCTCCCCCAACTTACTGTAGGAGCATCAGCTCAGCTCCCTCCGTCCTGCTCTCTCTTGAGGGGACTTGGTTGCTGCCATCTGTTTTCAGTGCTGTGTCTAGGGGTGACATTCTGTGGTTTGTAGTCAGGGTATGCTGAGCAGTAGGGTCCAGCCATGGAACTTCCATAGACTCGTGTGGCTTCATGGTGAGTCAGATCATGTCACTGATCCGGCTGAAAGTTCACTTCAAAAAAACGCTGAAAGGGCCCCACCACAAGTGCTGCTGTGGCATATCCTGTATCTCATCATCCAGGAGAAAAGCTCGGTGTTAAGTATTCGTCACAGGCAGTGCAGCCCTGGATACGTGAGGTGGTGTACGGTGCGTTTTGGACCGACACAGGAGCACAGGGAGAGAGGAGTGGCTGTTAGGGATGTGATGCATGTGGCTTTATCCACAGTTCTCGGAAAGAGCGGAGCGAGCAGGTCAAGTCAGAAAGCTGTGCTTGCCTCCTCTGCCTCCAGGCCTCTGACCCTGCCTTGGAAGTTGGTCTGGGGCCAACCAAGAGAAGAGTTGTGACTCAGTCAGCTTCACTGGAATCATTAGTTAAGCCAGCACACAACGATGTGGGACCAGGATCAAAATTTTTCGTTGGTATTTTTTCCCCTAACGGGGCTAATAGCATTTAGCTCATGAGCTTATTGTCATCTTAGTTTGTAGTAAATGGAATTATGTACTGAACATCAGTTGCTCTCCCTGGGTTTTCTAGGACGAATCCTCGACTTGAAGACTGGAACAGTAAAGAAAGAGGGTCAGCAGTCCTCCATGAGAATGTGCATGGGATCAAGGCGCTCTTTCATTTGCAGGATGAGGTACGCATTTACCTTGTATTCCTGTGGTGAGTTCCGTCCCCTCTCAGATGAGACTTCAGACATTTTGTTGCACTGATTTGACCTTGCTTAAGGAACGAGGCTGTACAACACACTCCCATTAAGCATTGCCAGAAGGCTTGCTTTTGGAACTACAGTAAAACTGAAACCTGTCTTCCTTCGTGATTAATGACAGAGCAGCGCCTCGTTTGTGTGTGGCAGTTATTTTTATCAGTCTGGGGTGTAGGATGCTTTCCCCAGAGAACTTCATGACAACTTCACCCCTGGAATGTAAGCCATTGTCTCTTCTAGTCAAATTATTTGAATCAGTACTTCGGGAACAAAGCTTTTGCAAGTGTAATGAAAGCCCAACTCTGTATATTTTTTCAGCAAACCAATAATATTAAAAGGATCTTGAAGACAAACAGGAATTCAGTTGCAAACTTGCCAGCTATGTAGGAATTAACCTAAGCCTGGTATGAATTAACCGAATGGCAGCTGGTTGATGCTAGATAAATGAGTAATTGTTAGAGGGGTTTTATTTTGCAATTTTCCAACTTCTCCTGCATTGCTTGTCCTTCTTTAAAGAGATCTGCCTGCCCAGTGTTTCTGACTGCATCTTGTGGGCACTTCTCTTGGTGTTCTAACAGGATAAAATGCCTGTTGCTATTGCAATAAATTTCTCTCTGTGTGGTTAGGAGGGGAAAGTACATAATAGCATCTACAGCCTATACCAAATACACGTGTTGAAAACAGATGATGCAGAATTTATTATGGAATGAACCACGCAAAGCAAAATATTTGACACATTAAACCAGATCCCTGTACTTCAGTTATGTGGTGGAATGAAGAAGCTGAATGTGTGGCTCTTGGGCACCTTTGTGAGGAGTTCATATGCTTCACACCTGCAAGATTAGACTTCAGAGGTGTAGCTCCTTTTCCCCCCCTTAACCAGTGGGGGGAAGAAATACAGCCGGGCAGAGGGACGCTTGGAACGTTGTTTTCTCTTCTTCCAAGCTGCACAGAGTGGTCATGTGAGGAAGACTTTTTTTTTTTCTCTGATGCAAAGAAAACCAGGCTGAATGTCCCTAATGTTTACAGTTCTTCCTCAGCTTTTAAAACAGCAATTCACATTGCAGTTATTTCCTAGCACCCTGATTCTCCAGTAAACTGGAGTAAACTCCAGTGCATGAGAGTAATTTTGTCATGCCAGTAGCCCCATTGTTTTTGTAATTCTAATTCTCATTTTAATTGTTCATTCCTTCTCCTCCGCAGTGACTGGTAAAAAAAAAAAAAAAGGAAAAAAAAAGAATAATAATAATTAAAAAAAAATTGTGGGAAGAATGAGCCTCAGATAATGTGAGCTTTCCTTGTGATTACTTCTTTCATTGTTATTGTTCTTTTTTCCATTGAAAATGAACTGGTTTTACCCTTCAAACTATTTACTTAGCCTCAAGTGGATTGTTAAAATTATACAGTTAGGCATGGTTAGAAATATCACAAAATATACATGAGCAAGTGTTAAACAAAGTTACTTGATAGCATAAATAGGAAGTTCTTGCAAACATTAGATTGATATCTACTGACATCGTACCTGGTGTATGGCACTTGAAGTGCCCTGTCCAGGGAAGCTAACGGAACACTGAGATTGTTTTACGTGGATATTTGGGGGCTTGACTTACATTCTCTAGTTTTCACCCTTGTTTTATAGTATTTTGAAGTGTATCTGTTCTTTAGTCACTCTTGGGATATCTATTAGTTTGTAGGTTGGGGGGGCAGGAGGGAATCTTTTTGTAGTCTCTTCTGTTTTTCTTTATAAACTAAAGAAAATATTTGTAGCACACCCAAAAAGCTCAGTCTGTGGAAGCAGAAAGTTCTAAGAAAATATGAATCTGCGACTTTCTGTCAGAAATAAATACCCTTTTTTGTCTACTTGTATGTATTGATAAAGATCTGGAAATGCATTTATATCTTGGGTATTTACACTCATTTTTGAGCCTTTTCAAATATTAATTTACTTTTAGGTGTGGAAATGCTCCTCTGGATCATTTACCTCTGAACAGAATAACCACCATGAGAAAAAGATACAGGTACTATTACTTAATTTACTGCAACAGTAGCCATAAGCACTCTCATTTTCCACTGGGCTGGTGCTCAGTGAAGGAGTATTCCCTGGACAAACATTGGCCCACAGTGTAAAATCGCACTGGTCTCAGGAGAGGAGAACTCTCCACTACGTTCAGCTGTGGCAGAGTCACTGGATCTTTCTGCACGCCTTGCACGAGTCACTCAACTTCTTTGTCTTAGCCAGCTCCATCTCTGAAATAAGCTTCAGTATCTTTATCCAGGTATTATGGAAGATAAGTAAGGCTTGAATAGCTTTGTAATGGAGCTGACATTGTACAGAACTCTAGGTTGACAGTTGGCTGTTTCTAACTTACAAATATGACTAAATCATTAGTAGTAGTTTAAAAACATAAAGCTATTCTGTATGTCAGTCAACGTGATACTTTTGTGTTTCCTTTTCATGTAGGAATGGCCTTGGCCCAGTAAAAGAAGGTGAAGCACAGTATGCTGTTGTCCATTGCACTGGCTATATCAAGGCTTGGCCACCAGCAGGTACGTGTCTGTCTCATGGGACTGCCTGCAAGGCAGTTGAAAACCTGGCTTGGGATCCCTTTGCTGGGACAAAACCAGGTTGAATTTCAGTGTGGTAACCCATCCAGTTTCATGTGGCAGCCTTTGATGTCAAGAAATCAGCTGTTGTTACTCACTCTGCGACTCCGTCGTCTTCCATGCAAAACCCTTCTCAATTTCATTGGCTGGAGAGCTGTAGAAGCTGTCAGTAATGTGGGGCTGCTGCAGCTGGGGCCAAAATTTTCAATCTGATAAACAGACATAAAAATGGCCTGATTTTAAGATAAACACAAAGCATATCTACCTCTAGAAAACACCAACTAGTGCTTTTATGTTGAAGTACTGAGTTGCAAGCACCTATGTATGAAAACATGTAATTTCAGTTGAGGTGGACAGGTCTTCACAGCGGTGGTGTTAGTGGAGAATGTGCAGTGTTTGTGACACGTTCTGTTTTGAGGCTGTTTTTCTGGGAAACAAGTCTTGGCATATTGCTTTGAACTACAGAGAAAAACATTTACCTACTGTAACTCAGTATTACATATGGGAGTATTTACCTTTGAAAAATTCGAAGAGGAGACGTTGGAGCTCCTCCAGTCATCCTCATGGCCTGGGTTAGCTGACCTTGGCATTTGCTGTAGTTGAAGAGGCTGTTTGCAGCATGACAGCGCCTGCTGGCGTGAATCAAGCCGTGAGTTCTCCTGCCCTTTTGCGGTCATATACCACAAGCATAAATCACATTTATCCAGGGATTATGAATGCTAAGAGGTGATTTGCACCAAGTCTGTGCAGTGGTGTGCAGACACCAGCATGTGGATGTGAACTCCTTGTTATTTCCCGCTGGACTGGAGTTCTGGAAGAAGAGGGGAACTTCCCCTCTTGTTGGTAAGAAGATTTAATATATTTCAGTGTGCTGTTGGAGTTCAAATGTTTCAATTCTATTTCTGTCTCAAAAGACCAAGAGAACAGTGTGTGTAAATTGCTCTGTGAAAATGAAAGGGGTCTTTTTTGTTTTCTTCCACAAAGAGATTTAACTTTTCTATCCGTAATTTCAAACATAATTGAACTCAGCCTTGATATACGGGATGTCTCTTCAGGAAGGTGCAGGTCAAATGAGGTTTCTTTCAGCTCCTTGCTTACCTTGCATGAAAACCTTGCTGCGTGTTTTGGGACGTTTACAGAGATCTCACGCTTCAGGGGTGTATGTTGCTAACACAGAGCTGCAAACGCGTGAGTTTATGCCGGCGCCGGGTTATGACGTTGGCAGTCTGTGACTTCCAGACACCATGTCTGCAGGGGAGCAGGCACTGCAGTGCAGGAGCATGGGATGGAAAGGTTCTTCTGGGTCTCTGAGTGCCCAGTTGCCAGGTATCGCTCTGTAAGTTCCAGTTTACATTAGTGAGGCATTTTCCCCATTTCCAGCTCTTCCAAAACCTCACTGCCCTCCTGTGCTTAACAACTTCTCTAATTTCCAGTCCTTGTTAGTTTATGGGAAGTTTATGCCAGTGTATTCTTGGACTATATTTCATTGAAGATCAAGCGGGACTTCTGCCTCATATCTCCGTCTCTCTTCAGTGTTATGGTGCATTTCCAGAAGGAGGTCATATCCTGCCAGCCTTGACTTTGCACGGTTAAACCAGCCCACTTCTTCTAGTCTCCATTGTCACAATGCATCCTCTTTATCCTTGTGTCTTTTCTCGGCACTGCTTCGTGTTTTCACTTAACTTGGCAAAATGTGGGTCACTGGCACTATGCGCTCTTGTTCCAGGTGAGATTGTAGTGATGTGTAAGGAAAACGATAGTTCCTGTCTTGACTGGCAGTATACAATAGAGCATACTTCTCTTTTGTATAGTGCTTCCTGCTGGCATCCTAAACCACGTGATACAGGTACCAGGCTGCCTTTTCCTCAGTTGTCAACTCAAGGTCTTCCAGGTCATAGCAAATACAGTTTTGAATGGTGTGATCTTTCAATTAATAATATGAAGTTTCATTCCATTTCTGTTGCTGTAGTTTGTGACTGTTATTAGTCCCCAAGTGCATGCTTATGCATTTAGTAATGTTGAATTTCATCCCAATCCTATTAGTCCACTCCTCAAAATCACATGGTGCTCCCTTATGATATTCCAGTGCTCCTCCCCAGTGTTAATGCCTCCAAACTATAGCACGATCCTAAGGGATGTTTTTGATTTTGACAGCCTTATGTGGAATTTCAGTGGTCTTTTATGTTAACATCCGAATTGTTACTCATACTAGTCATGCCTATGTGCCTTCTTCACGGCATACAGCACTGAATCAGGGCCTCTTTCATGAGTGTTTATTTGCCCTCCAAGTCTTGCCACTTTGTGTTGGTGATTGCCATGTATCCGTTGACTTTTGGAGTTGAATGGGAGTATCCATGGGCTGAATCCCAGTACGTTTGGGTAAATAAGTGACAACATCACTGCATTTGTTCTCATTTCCAACGGTAATTCAACCATAATCTGCAAAACAAATGAAATAACTGCAGCAGTAATTGAATTTGCTAAAGCTTTTCTACCCTGTAATAGAATTACTTTTGTTCAAATCAGTTAGAGAGTAGCAAGCCGCTGGCCCTTGCGTCGTCTCTGGATCCTTGGGAATAAATGGGTTTGTGCTAAATCACAGCTGTTCAAAAATTCAGCTATGGAAAGGATCATTTTCATTTATTTTTCAGTTGCCAGGTGGACACTCTAATATAAACTCCATACCCTTTTCTTTCAGAGCATGCAATGTGGCACGTGTGTTATACAGCTAATATGTAACACAGAAAACATACCTTCATAAACAGAATAACAAATATCTAGCAACTGCACTTAATCTAATGTGTTTAGCACCTGGTATTTTCTCTTTCTGGGTTGTATTACACTGTTTGTGGCCAATGTGTTAATTTTTTTTAGTCCCACACTGAGTATAATCAATCAGTATTGATACAGAAATGTCAAGACAAAGTCTGCTCTCTGATCATTATTAGTGTGATAAACGATCAGGTTTGACAACGCTGCTGCTGTGAGTACTCTATGCTAAATCTCCTCAGTAATTCAAATCCTTCCAACAGGTGAAAACAAATGACAGCTGGCACGGTATGGTGGCCTATTTTAAGGATTGGAGGGGCATGGTTCAGAGATCTAAAGTAGAAAGCAAATGCTGTTGTGGCTCAGGTCTGTGTTCAGCATTAAAACACTTTAGCACATCTAGCCTTTCTTATTATTTTCTTATCCTTAATGGAGCAGCAAGGCTCACTTACTGGCAGACCACCTTTAGCCCCCTTTCCACTGAGAAACTGGAGAGAAAACACAGGAAGCGTCATGCCTCGTCCCCTGCACAGACCTAACCTCAGAGCGTGCAGGACCTGTGGGTAGCACCTGCCTTTCCCGTGTTCCCTAACAAAGCAGAGCCAGCAGTGCTGCAGCCTGTGCTCACTGTTCCTCTGGAAAAGGAGGTATTTGGCTGTTCCCTAAATACGGTGCGTTTGCCTCTGGGTGAGTGAGCCATGGGGACAGGACAGGGGCTTTGAGTAGCGGGTCCATTCAGGCTGGGTTTGTTAATGGTCGTCCATTTTCCTCCACTGTGCCTGCAAGAGAAGTGTAAAACTAAACTCAAGTACAAAACCCACCAAATGACACCTGCACGCTTAGAATCTTAGAATCTTTTAGGTTGGAAAAGACCTTTAAGATCATCAAGTCCAACTGTTAACCCAACATTGCAAATCCCACCACTAAAACAGGTCCCTCAGCACCTTGTCCACATGGCTCTCAAACCCCCCCCGGGATGGTGACTCCCCCACCCCCCTG
>NW_010230217.1:0-15678 GCF_000690775.1 Eurypyga helias | reverse complement strand
CGTCAACCAACACCCCCAGGTCCTTTTCCCCTGGGCAGCTTTCCAGCCCCTCGCCCCCAAGCCTGTGGTGCTGCAGGGGGTTGTTGCGGCCCAGGTGTAGGACCCGGATCTTGGCCTTGTTGACCCTCACACAGTGGCCTCAGCCCGTCGATCCAGCCTGTCCAGCCGCCTCTGCAGAGCCGTCCTGCCCTCAGGCAGATCAACACTCCACCCAACTTGGTGTTGTCTGCAAACTGACTGAGGGTGCACTTGATTCCCCTCGTCCAAATATTTATATTCCTGTGAATATTATGTTGGACTAAAGTGGACTCTCTGCACCATGGTAGATTTTGTGTGGAAGTCAAAGAAAAAGGCGTCAGATATTCCAGATCAACGTTCGAGCCAGTTGTGTTGTTCATGTGGTACATGGAGCATATGTTAGATTAAAAGATGACAGTGCAGTGTTGGATTATTTTGAACGAGGTAAAAAGACCCATAGTTTGAAATTGGCTGAGCACCAGTTCCAGCCTTTGTCCCTCTGTTTCCAGTGAAGCAGCTTGTGATCCCCAGCCTGGAGAATGCTTCAGGTTCAGACCCACTCACAAGACTGAGAAATGCTGACAACCTCCTCATCATTCAGTTTTCAATTTAAGCAAGCATTTGTTTTTCTTCTATTTTTTCCCCTCTAAGCATCTCATTCCTGGAAGGAAATTAATCTTATGTGGTCCATATGATATTTTCCTAATAGTTTTTTTGTTTCCATGCTGTAACAATGGATAGGAAATACTTGGTGGAGAGAGAAGATAGAGTCTGTCGGGATGTTGCTAGTTTTCTGTAAATCAAAGCCAGGAGCTGCAGAAAAACACACAGTGAAGAAAACGCTTAGATAGATACTTATTTCGAAAACTTCAAATAAAAAGTCCCAGAATAATGTTGAATTCAAATAATGTTGAAATATTTTTTTTTCCTCCTTAGTTTTTTATCTTAAAAAAGAAACATTTTAGTCTTCCAAGTCAGACTTACGGTAACGTCTTAACCACAGCATGCCAAAGCTGTTAGGTTATTTTAAAGTTTTGGCCAGAATCTGGACGTTTGTGCAAAGTACTCCCTCTTCCAATACAAAACAAAATAGTTGCTTGACTATTCTTTGCAGTGCTGTCACTTATAAGGCTTTTTATTTTTTTAATATAGTTTTTGTTGGGATTTTTCGTGAGATTTTTCCTTAGTATGCTGTAAACATCCACAGCCTTTTTTTGTGTGTGTGTGAGAAAGCCTTTTTCCATTGCTGTGCCTGGGAGGTAAGTCACACAGTGCAGGTTCTTGCTATCAGTAATGGTTCTGATGGAGATAGGCATTCACAGGGGATTGCTAGTGACCAACGGACGCTTAAATTACCTCCTTCTGAAAACTTATAAATAATTTATTTTTGAGTGTGTTGAAGTAAAACCACAAATCCAGTAACACCGCCCTGTGTCTCGCAGAAAATATGGGGTGAAAGGATAAAGAAGGCAGAAAATGAAGCTGTTTGGTTGTTAGAGCCAACTGGAAGCTCACTGGGAAAACTAAAAAGTTCCTTATGTCCACACAAACACATGCCATTACCCTGTGGGAAACTGTTTGCTGGCATAAAGGACACTTGGAAATTAAATACAAGCTCTAATGGCACAGTATTCTATTTCTGATGCTCGGTTGCAGGCTTAGCTTTGCAAGTTGTTGATATTAACTTGAGCAAGCATAGCACTATATTTATTATTCAAGGGGAGCATATATTTGGTGTTGAGAAATAAAGCCTGTCACAGGGTTACACTTAAAGAATGTGAATAATTACTGTATGTTTATTTTGTTGATGTCCCTTAAAGATCAGCTTCATGGCTGCTTTCCCCCAGGCTTTTGCAAGATACTGATAGTACTTAGTGATGTTACGGAGCGATCCTGTGTTATGTTAAGAGTGGGGTAAACCAGTATGAAGTGCAGTGCATGTATCTTTATTTACCTGTCCGTATTCTAGTATGTTCAGTAGGAAGGATGCTAAAGCAAAAGTAAATCTCTTCTACAAATGCATTCTCATATTTAAGCACATCCACAGTTGAATCTTCATAACCAGCAGCAAAAGAATACAGAAAATAATTTCCCTCTATGGAATGCTCTCAGTAAGAGCATCTACATTGCCGACAAGGATTTTGGCATATTTTTACTCTAGACACGTTGGGGGAAGGGTTAGCAATTCACTGGGTCATGTATTGATTAATTCCAGGCAGATTGTTTTTTATTCATGGGGTGTCTTGTGGGATAATCCAGCTAATACATTTTCCAATGTGTTGTACCGACCAAATGTAATCCTTTTTTTTTTTTTTTTAAAAAAAAGGTGAAAATTAGAACAACAGCTTCCCTTGCCAACAGAGTGACATCAGAAATGTGTTTCTTAGCTAGGTTTAATTTTGGCGATTGTTTATGTTGCTTTGAGTTTATTTGGGCAGTAGCAAGCATAGACCAAGTTCCTAAAAAGGAAAGCATTGTTGAAAGCTGCAGAAAAACGATGATGCAAAGTGGAAGCCATCCAGCTGAGTATCTTTGCTGTCCTGTGCAATACACTGTGCCGCTAAGGAAACGATTGAAAAAGCTTCTGAAGTCAAGGGAAAAATACTTAAATTTGTCCTTCTCAAATGGAAAACTCCAATTTAAAGGGACCTTTTGGTTAAGGTTTTCCAACTAGAATGCCTAGAATTATTTCCTTAAAACAACAGTTGGCCCCTGTGTGTAAGTGGCTGAATGTAAGTGGCTGTGGCAGGGGGGTTGGAACTAGATGATCTTTAAAGTCCCTTCCAACCCAAACCATTGTGTGATTCTGTGAATTCTCAGAAGTATCAGGCATCCACCTAGAAAATCCTCTGAAGGTGGTAGGACCTGGGATCACTCACCATCTTTGAAATCAGACCGACCACCTGCGCCGAGCCGTCTGAGTGTAACTGTGATTGCTTCAGGCACCAGCTTTTAAAACGTTCATTCTTTCAGTTGGACTTGTAGGTTGCAGAGTTCAGGACTGAGGAGCGAGGGACGACTCCACCGCCCGAAGGAGTGTAGTCCTTGCTGCCATCTTCCAGCCAAAGTGTTAGGTCAGCTCTTCAGTTGCTCCAGGGCTTTCTTTCCTCCCGTGGTTGTTTCTGTACGCTGCTGCATTGCTTTCACAGCAGTCAGCGTCCTTGTGCTCCTTCCTAAACTGCTCCATCATTTAATTGTCCCTGCTCTCGGTTCACACCTCCAGTCACCACTTTGTCAGGTGAAACTGCCAGATTTCCCTTCTCATCCCCTGCAAACTGCACACCATTTTCAGTTAACCATTTTCTACCCATTTAAAATTCAAATTGTTCATGGGGAGGAATCTAGCTTTAGTCTGGGGAGCATGACCTTCCCCACGCCCTACCTGTTTGCCAAGGTTTTTTCTTAAGTGATCGCAGTTTTGGGTAAGTACGTTTGCTGCTGCTTTTTCCGGGTGATTTTCTCTCTCAAGAGGCAACCAAATCCAGTTCCTTTCCCTATTGGAGCTGTCATTGGCTAATCACCAAGTCTTGTATTGAAGAAATAACCATGTGTAAACACAGCAAGGAAGGAAAACAAAATACTTCTGTAATAAGACTCTTTAACTGTAGTTTCATGTCAGTTTATGCTCTCCGCAGTATTCTGGTGTCTCAGAGCTTGTGTTTGGGATAGTTTGTGGTTTGCTCAGTGTGAAAAAGAAACTGGACTGGCAGTGTGAAATACCAAAACAATGCTGTGTAATTTAACTGCTTGAAAGATAAACTGCAGGCAGTGCAGAACAGTCCTGCAGGGAGGCTAAATGCAGGTTCTCTTCATTTCAGGGATGTTCTAAATCAGGTGAAGGATCTTGAATGAAAGTTTGGGTCCTGGTAATCTGCGTAAGGACCTTTATTGGAAGCACAAAATGAAGTTTAATTGAAAAGTAACGTGTTGATTCCACCCAATGTTATGTTTAACTTACGTCTTCAATGGTTAATTTCTGAAAAAGTTCTCCTAAGGTCACCCACTGCCACCTTGATCTTCTCATACAGCTTCTAAGACATTTCAAAGGAGTATCCCAGCTTTTGGTGGGATAAGGAGTATCCCAGCTTTTGGTGAGGGATATCACATAGATTTAGAAGCTAAGGACTTAGTTTGGGCCAAATTTGTATTTCCAGATGGAGTAGAACACAAGGGGTTTCTGCCCAGCTCCTTCGTGTGACACGGAAATACCCACTACACCTCAGTTTTGCACTTGTTAGAAGGGACAGTAGGGCTTCTCCTTGTAAAGCCCTGGAGATCCCCTGGGAGAATCCTAGTTATCTGTTGGGGGCTGCAAATGAAGTTGGATCCCCAAAATTGTGACTTTCATTGGAGTAATAGTTTGAGATGACGATAACACATAAATATATTACAGAAAAATAGGGGGGTTTCTTTTATACTTTGTATATTTTGTTTATTATATACCTGAATGGGAACTGAAAAATACCTGTAAAGTGATAGTCAGAAACTGATTTTCAGCTAAGATGGAATTATTTTGATACAAAATATTTCCTTTAGAGACTACTTGAGTTCATTCAGCAGCATTTATAGTCATTTTTCAGAAGCGTCATTTAAGAAAGTCGTATGCCGTCATCCTCTGCATTGTCCAAAGACTGACTTACGCTGGGAATTATAAATTTTGAGAATAAAGTTGCTGTTGTTTCATAATTGATAGCTGCTTTGCAATTAATTTCATTAATGCTTTAAAGTGCCTCTTAAATGATTCACTGCCTGTTGTTGTGACTGAATTCCTTGGAAAGCCTTGTGAAAGAGTTTGCACATCACCTAAAATAAGTCAGCAGTGTCGCTCTTGGAAGATGTTTTTTCAACTGCTTCATAGGAAATTGGTATCTCAAAACTAGAGTTGGGAAATAGCCTTAACTAAAGGCTTAGCCAACTAGCAAGTAAACAGAGTTAATCTGAGTGTTCCTATTTGTGAAACACAGAGATGGAAAAGAGTACACATGTATGTTTTGAAATGAGTCCTGTGTTTATAGTAGTTACTCCTGTTACACAACTGAAACAAGCACTGTTAGCAAAGCATCTGCATTTTTTCAATCTTGCAACGTAACAAAACAGATTTAGTCCATTATAGGAAAAAAGTAAAACCAGCTGTTAAATATGAGCACAAAGTCAGTGAAGAATCTAGGTTGTGCCTTGTTTTTGAGGCTCATGATATACTGTTCACAAAGAAAACTGAACATGCTAAGTGACCACTTGGTTTTGGTAACATGCTGCGGAGCAGTACTCATGGAAATATTATTATCCATCTCGGCATAGGATGGAATTTTTGTATGTGCTTTGTCTTCAGCAGCAGCCAAAATTGCTGCCAGGGGTACTGTATATTCATGTGAGGTATGTGGGGTCAGGCATGACTGAGAAAGATCGTCTGATCTGAACGCAGAGGTGACCCCTGAGTCCTAGAGAAGACAGAGTAAGATTATTTTGTGTGATTTAGGGCATCTAGAATAGTATAGAACCAGGCCAGAAGCATCTCTACTTATCACAATTTCGTAGTTATAACTATTTGTTATCGTTGACTCTAGGGATGACTATACCAGAAGAAGACGCTGATGTGGGACAAGGTAGCAAATATTGCCTCGTGGCAATAGGAAGGCTTCAGGTAATGCCAGTCTTTCCTTACATAAACTACTTCTGAAAGCATGATCAGTCTTGTGCAAAAAGGATTTGCACAAAGTTTTGGTACTAGACTGTGACTTTTAACGTGCCTCCAAAATACGAATTGCCTTGATGTCGCTGTGCAGCCACTCATGTCAGCAGAGCAAACTGAACATGTGATTTTGGTGCACGCCGTGTGTTTAACCCAACAACAACAGCAAAGATGGTCCTGAAAGATGAGTGTGTACAGACCTGCTGTTCTGTAGGGTGCAGAGGGCTGGGTTATTGAGAGTGCAGGTGCTGCAGATGGCAGGTTAAAGTGGCTCCCACAGCCAGTGGTATGCTCCCTCCTAATCTTTCATTCGTTCTCTCTCTAGCTAATCAACTGCTTGAAAACCTGTGATTGCAGGAGTTACTCTGAAAATGGTAAAGATAGGGCAGTCGAGAGGCACTTCACAAATAGTAGCTTTATTCTCATTGTGTATTTTGTTGTGCATTCAGGTGTGATGCCAGCTGGGGCAACTGTGAGGATAAAATTTCACTTCCTTTTTGTCCAGATGGTTGCACTGGATGTGTTGCATTTTCTTCCTTTGTCCATTGCTGACGAGTTCTGAGCCCCTCAGAACTAGGGAGCTGTAGCAGTCATGGTGAATCTCCTTCAGTGCAGCAGGGAGGCTAGATTTTATCTTCCCAGTCTGGGCATTTTGCCGTGGGTGAACATGTTTGGGCCTCCTGTGTGACCTCCTGTTGGCCTGTACTCATTGCCATCTGCTAGGATGGCATCGCTCCTTCTGAGGAGGTAGAGTGATGCTCTTATTAGAGCGCAGGTCCCAAACCCATCTTACCTGAGGGGAGCAGCCTGCACATCGCTGCAAGCCTCAGCACTGCACCAGCGTGTCTGCGTTGTGATGGCAGAGCTACAAAGGTATTGCATGATGGTTTTCAGGTTAATCGTTTAATACCATCCCTTTTATAATCAAGGGTAATATAGTCCACTGATGGAGAGAAGGAGGTTGTGGGGATTCATGTTACGGCTGCCAAAGAAGGATGCTTTCTGAGCAAATCACGTTACTAACACGTGGATGTCAAAATCTTCCATTAGAAGAGGCAGCAGAGTGTGTAAGGGAGGGCAGGAGGAGGCTCGGTGGCTGGGTTGGATCGCAAAGGAGTCGGTGCACAAACTAAAAGCTGTTCTGTAGCAGCAAATTGAAATCTTGCATACGGTGAACCGGCAAATCTGCCTCAGGGAAGCAAAAAAACGAGATTCTGCTCTTTTTGCATTGGGACCTTGCTAAGAGAGATAGCTCGAAGTTTTAAGTCATACAGCGGTCTGGTTTGTAGCTCCAGAAGGAATGAATGGATGTGAGGCGGCCTGACTGCACGGATTTCAGGCATCGTTCTCTCTGATGGCATTTGAGGAGCATTTATAGGAAGACTGGTTTTTCACCAGCCGCTTGCTGGCCTAATACCACCTACCTCAACCTGTTCAGGTTCTCTGGGTTCTTCAGGTGAGGTTCACCACACCTCAAAGTTGAGTGTTTAGTCTGAGCAGTCCTATTGGATATGTCTACAGATAAGGAGTTCTCCTCTTCTAGAGGTTGACCTTCCTGTCCTAAAATTGGTGGACTGAATTGCTCCCTGCAAGTCTCTCGTTCTTGGTTCACCAAGGTAGGAACCAAGATGTCTAATGTGGTGCCACAGAGTGAGATGAATCCAGCTGTACTTTAATCCTTACTACATCTCTCCTTCTTGGGAACTTGTGGTGTATTTGTTTTCCTGCTCTGCTGTTAAGCTTAGGTAGGTACCACGGGGTGAGATGTTTGCACTGCAATCTAGACTAAAGGCTGTTCTGTGTCATTTGTCTGTGCTATTGTTTAATTTATGGCTTCCTTCAGCAGTTAGCAGTCTGCCAACAGAGGTTGTTCTTTAGCTGTGTAACCAAATTTGACTTCTGGTGACTGTTCTGTGACTTGGTTGGCCCTAGGTAACCAGCTCTCCAGTGTGCATGGACATGAACGGCATGTCGGTCCCCACTGAGTTCTTGTCTAGGCACAACTCTGATGGAGTCATCACCTTCGTCGACCCAAGGTGCATCAGCGTCATTGGCTACCAGCCCCAGGTCAGTGAGTTGCTGGAGATGCGGAGACTGATTAGAGCTAATGAAGAAAATTCCATTTGCGTGTTAAAAAAAAAAAAGCAGCAAAACATAATTTATCAGCTACAAATATTTCATGTGTCATGCACTGTTCATTTTTCGTTGCTGTCCATGCCTCTCTAAAAATTACCGTTGACCCTTTCATTATGTGGGGTATTTTTTTAGATCCAATTAAAATTCTAACAGCAAGATGCTCTCCAGTGAAGACATTTCTATGATAGAAAGTTAACCGTGCTTAGGGGGAGTTTTAGTCCCGTAGATCTTTACCTCTACCAATCTATTGAACAGTAAGCACACATCATTTGTGGCACCTATTTTCCTTCAGGCTGACATCTGCTCCTCTGAACAGGAGGCTAGTTGCAGAACTGAGTAGAATAGTAAACGAATTCCTGACTACCACAGCTCTCCCTTGGATAACTCTCACCAGTTGCAATTTAGAGGCAAAGACAATTTCTTGCTCATTTGTTATTCCCATTTATTTTGATTTTAGGTAGCTTTATAATAACTGTCTTTACAAAAGTTAATGCCATAAAATGAGCTGTAGTAGAGGATGTCAGTCTCTTCAAGTCACCATTTCACAGGTATTTAAAATATCACTTAAAATTTGTTTGTAAATGCATATATCTGTGCAACAGCACAAATACCATGTGGGACAATGCCCACAGACCTTGTTTCTATGATTCATCCCCGATTAACATTAAGGGTGGTAGAACTAGTGTCTGCAAGGATTACTTGCAGATCTGCATGTGGATTTGGGTTGTGGTTTGGGTTTTTACACGGATTTATGTTTTATTCTAGGATCTTCTGGGGAAAGATATTTTAGAATTCTGCCACCCTGAAGATCAAAGCCATTTGAGAGAGAGTTTCCAACAGGTGCTGTCGCCTGCTCTTTTTCTTCTACAATTTATTTATTATTTTTGTTATTACTGTGTTCACAGAAGCAGCTTTTATCTTGCATTTCAAGGTATTTTTTCTCTTAGGCAGGAGGAGAGGCAAGATATAAAACAATTTGTTGATCAGAGAGTATTCAGTTAAGCTGTATGAATGGTGGTTTAAACTGCAGTGTGTGCTGGCTGTATTTTTAGAAACAAGTCACCTCGTTACGCATTTTGTTTTCTTTTTACATAAGATTAAAGAGCTTTCACTCCACACTTAGAGGTGTTTTGGAGATGCCTGTATAGATCCCACTATGTTAAGCGGTAACCGAAAGCACTTACCTGCCAAGATGGGCTGTTGGTTTGACACCCCTCTGTAATGCTGTGCCGTTTGTGACCTAAATTCTCTGCTAGCATACTTTAATGGAGTTACACCACTTCACATCAACAGAGAATTTGTCCCTTCTCACTGTCAGGAATTGAAATGCCGAGAGAAGTAATAAAAGCAGTGCAACATATGGGAAGAGTTACTGATTTTTTATAGTGGGCCCCATTTACATCAGCTATATCAAAGGCATTTATTCCACTGTAGAACTTATTGTTTCAAATTGGTCTGGGACTTACAGTAGGAGTGCTTTCTCCAAGCCTTCTGTTTGTTGCTGGTCTTTCCAGTGCCTTCCCTGCTGCACTGGAACGTATGTATGTTTAACCGATTACTGAGGTTCAGCTGATCTAAGTGGTTCCAGATTTTCTGACAACAGCCTGCAGCTCAACCGAGTTGTGTTGATCCATCTTGTATTGGACGCTGTGATGTATTTTCAGCTGTGAAACATGGATACGAAGTGACTTCTAAAATAATTTGTATAGCCAACTCTTTATTCAGGCATGGCACGCGAAACAGAGCTTTAAAAGCCTCTCTGGGGAAAAGAACTAAATGCTATTCTGTGCCGACAGAACAGATTGTGAAACTGAGGTTAGGGTCTCTACACAAGTTAAGGTGTCAGTACCCCCGAGCTCCTTCTTGCCATCCCCTCCTTCAAGTGCAGACTAGCAGCCCTGCTGCTGAGCTGGTGGAAAAGACTGTGTGAGCACTCTGCGTCTGCTTCCATCCATCCTTGAACGGGCTGAGTTCAAACAGCAGCTAAAGGCTTTTTGAATTCGAGCTGTTGACTCGCAGGTGGGGGCCTGTGAGAGTTTGGTGCTTGAAACAGGTCATCACACCCGGACATCACCTCTGCCCACCTTGGCGGGGGTGTGATACTGCAGCTGGACCTGCCTGCTGGGTAGCTGTCATCTCTCTTCCCTCCTTCCTGACCTCCTCCCCGGCCTTCCTGCTATCCCGATACTGGCCCAGACGGACCTGCGGGTCAGCTAGCTGAGGGGCTAATCACTGTTGGATGGGACTGGCTTCAGCTGGTTCAGCTCCCTGAACTTGAGCCTCATCATATCAGTGGTGGACGACGAGCAATGAGAGCGCATATGCTGTTTTTCACTAATGCCCAAATGATTGATTCCACTGATTTATCCAGGAGACAGTGACAGAGAGCTGCTGGATAATAACATGTTGAACATCCGTCTCTGAAGTGATTGCCTGGGGCTCAGAAGGGCTGACTAACCAGCGTTCGAGTTGGTCCTCAGTGTGTTCACTGCGAGGGAGATCAGGCTGTGGAAGACTGCTGGTGTATCCCTGGACTCAGTTCCTGGGGATTTCACTGTCACTGTTCGCTATTAGGCCTGTGCATAAATAATTTTCTGGATCAGGGACCTACATCATTTGCTTAAGGTCATACAGAAAGACAGTAGGAAAAAAATGCAGAGTAGAAGTGAAAGTTCCTGTTCACTCGACCTGTGTCCAATCTACAAAAATATTGTGCTGTTTCTTTAGTAGGCAATTCCTTTTTTGGTATATTTTTGTTCAGTACAGTAGCAGTGTGACTGGGGCTGTTACTTCAATCGTGCAATAAAAGCCTGAAGTAAACAGTTAGGCTATGCACCAGGTGGTTTTTATTTCCAAAGAATGTAAGAAAGTAAAGGTTAAACATTAGCTCTGAATTTTTTTGTGCTGTCTTGTTTGTGTGCACTGTTTTAAGACAGTTCAGGATTTTCCCACCAGCGATCTCTATGCTTTATATATTATTACAGAATTAGTGTTTGCTTAATTCAGACTTCAGGACAATAGATCACTGTAGTTTGTTTTATTATTGTTAGTTTGAAATCTTCTCATTAAGAAAGTAACTGATTTCCAATAAACTCTTTTTTTTTTTTTCCTAAAACCCTCTGAAATCTTGACATTTCTCATTTGCTGACAGTATCAGAACCAGGTTGATGCATAACAGAGGAGGGAGGGAGGGGTTTGCAATTTTTGGTCAATTGCCAGTATCCATTTCAAAGCTTTTACTTCCTCGGGAAGATAAATTCATTCATCAGGGTGGGAAAATCAGGCCAGAATAAGATAGTCTCAAGGCCAAGATCAACAAATAGAGTTGAGTATCAAAGGATCCAGAATGCAGCTATTTGATATCCAGTAAGATGCTATTCAGATTGGACACTTTTACACAAGCTCTGTGGTTTTTACCCTGGGTGCGGTGGTAGAAAGTTGCTGATAAAAAAAATGTCACTCACTGAACTCAAACTGCAAAAGCATTTTAAAACAAATTGAAAGGCATTTACCTCAGTATGAATTTAAACTTTCCTGAGTATTGCTAAAGCTTTTTGTATTTTCTATTTGCATTCTTTCCATTTAATCCTGTATCCAGTTGATCAATTTGAAATGCAGACCTTGGGGAAAAAAACAGGATTGGAGCATTTTTCCTAATCCAGATGTTTGTCAATAAAGACAGAGGGTAAATACTGGGTTTGCTACTTTTAGAGAATACAGGCCGCAGATAGCTAGTAAGAAAATAAATTCCAGTGGATAAGGATTAAGAATCCACAACGAGATGTGGTATTTATTTGCAGTAGACTTTCCTTTTCCTTCCCTGAGGCCACCCCTGTGATAGCTTGGTGGAACAGCAATAAAAAATAAACACAGTCCAGGTAAGTGCCAGCTGAATGACTTGAAACCAAGGTTTCTTCTGACTTAAACCAAGATTGCTATATAACACAAAAAAATGCAGTTACAGTGCAAGTATTGTTTTGAGCATATTTCTTTAGCTGGCTGCTTCTTACCTCTCACTTGCTGCCCAACTATTGACTTCAACAAACCTTCAGCTACCAGAGACACAATTTGAACTGAGTATTGCCAGACATCTGAACTCTTAATCGTAAATGAATAGGCTGTCCAAGCGAAGAATTTGCTCTCTGTTTTCATTAATACTGTTAAAACTGACAGTGGGCTCGTTGATGTTTTCTCCATTCAAAGACTTGCTCACTCTTGCTGGTTTTGAAAGCCAGAAGCGTTTCTTGTTACCACTCTGCCATTGTAGATGGTCTTACAGTGTGTTTGTGGGGGAAAAAAACCCCAACAGCCATAATAAATAAATATTATCCTAAATTCTGATGCTGATGTGTGAATTGGTGTATCACATATCTGAATTGTATAGCTAGGTATCCAAGCAGAAAAGCCGATAACCTCAACATGTTTTTCTCTTGTTTCAGCTGCAGTGTTTGATTTACGGTTCACATATAGATACTTAAAAGACCCTCAGTTTAATTTCTGTCAATCTCTAAATGAGCATTCAAGATTAAAAGCTGCTTCTTAAAGAAGCTTTTATCTGTTGGGATAACAGCACAACCCATTGGTTGTCCTCAATCTCTTTTATTCTGACATGCAAGCTGTAAGATGGCATTCTGTTCAACCAAGCGTGAGGATTTCTTTCTGAAGGGCATAGCTGCAAACATGGATCAGATTTTGCTTATTCTCTTCAAATCTCCATGCTGTGTCCATAGCTTTCTGTAATTCAGGTTTAAAACACCCCAGTTACTGCTGTTTACTATTCATTTTCCCAGCAGGTAGCGATCTCCTTTTATTAACCTTCCCAAATGGCTTTGCAGGTTGTGAAGCTGAAAGGTCAAGTCCTGTCTGTGATGTATCGTTTTCGTACCAAAAACCGGGAATGGATGCTCATCAGAACCAGCAGTTTCACGTTTCAGAATCCTTATTCCGATGAGATTGAATACATCATCTGCACCAACACTAATGTAAAGTATGTGCCTTTCCAGATACCTTCACACCGGGGTTTTGAAAGATTTTAAGCATTGCTTTTTGCTGTAAAGCACGTTGTGATTTTCTGGTAGCCTGTTTCTAGCTACCTTTGTTTCTCTACACCAGTATGGTTTGTAACAGGGGTTTTCTGCACCAGGAGCTCTCACAGCATAGCTGTTTCTCTGTGTCATTATCCTGCGATGCTTCCTGGGCTGTACTGGGAGAGAAATGTCACTTACCTGTTACGTCGTTAGACGAGCCCATTGATTTTGGTCCAGGCTGCCTTGGACTGTCACAGAGCTTCCATCAGCAGAGCAGTGGTCCTGGAGGAAGGTTAGCCTGACTCCTAAGCCAAGGAGAAAGTTGCGTGTCTGTGCTCACTGTGATCATACCATTCCATAGTCCTGGGCATCTTCTCCTTGGGCTGTGTCTATTACGGCCTGTGAAAGCTGGCAAAACTACCTCCTAGTAGGCTTGAGTGGGAAGGGCTCCTGATACGCTGGTGTAATATCCCCAAGTATGGGGACAGACCCGACCCCTTATCTTAAGAGGGGGATTGAAGCATCCTGCCTTTGAATTAATATTTCCAAAAATCTGTCATTGGACCTCCTAGGAGGAAGTCACCCTAGGAGTCTAGTGGAGCTTGGTTGCTGTGTACCCAAGCAGAGATGCCTTTGGAGTTCTGAGCCAGTAATTGCAGAAGTTACTTGATAAAGCCTTTGCTTTATAGTGTGGGGCTTTTTAATAAATATTTCTTCTTTCCAATAAAAACTTAAATCTGTTTCTAAAACAAAATCTGCTTCTGGTCTGACCAAAATTTTTTTGCCAAGTTTTTAGCTCAGAGGAAATTATTGGGTTTAAGATCTCAACCTGTTAGGCTGAGGCTGTCTAATGGAAATGCTGAAAACGCAGCCTGCTAGCGGGGATGCACGCTGAGAGCTCCACTTGCAATACCAAACTCCTGCGGCTTTGGCATTTGAACTTCGAAAGCTAGTCCGTGTCTCTGGGTGTTCCTTGACTTGCTCCTTTGGATGTGACACATACCCAGGCGAGAAGAGCTATGCATTCACTTGAAACCCAGCGCCACAGTCATTTTGAAACCCAGCATCACAATCAGTTTGCTCTATTTTCTGCATACCCAAAAAATTGGGCTTAAAGAACTGAATAGTTAAGCTCATTGAAAACAAGCAAATGTGTCTTGAAATTAACTAAGTATCTCCCTGTCTGCACTGTGCATCAAAATAGTTTTTTCCACATTTCTGCTGTCCCATATTTCTTTTCCAAGTAACTTGTATATGCAAAAACAGCCCTGCAAAATCAAAATCGTCTTCTGAAATCTGACCCAGGCTGGCTTAATTGTGCTTTGTTCCTGAGAGTCCACAGATCAAAACATGAGGCTGTAGGCTTGTGTTGTGTTGACTCTGGGAATGTTTTTTTCCAATCCTTCACTATACCGTTTAGCTTGGCATTGCAGCACTTACGTGATGAATAGGACTGTGCCAGCTTCTGGCTCTCGTTACATCTCTATTGCTAGGTTTGAATAACAACCCAGAAATGTTGACCTAATATGGAAGTTGCCTGCTGCTACTTTGACAGAGGATGTTCCCTCTTTCCTGTCATGTTGAAAATGTTCTAGTCTTGTGGCAAGATAAAGCGCATTATATGCCTGCTTTTGAGGAGTAGAAAGAGCGTATTATTCAAACTGTTTTCTTTTCCCCCTGTTCTCTCCCACTTCTCAGACAGATTTCCAAAGAGGACTTACTGTAATGTACCACTGTTCCTGCCCGATGCTGGGTTTATTTATCTTTTTGCACATTTGGGGTCATGTTTTGACTTCGGATTTCCTAGATGCCTTGGGGAATCGTACGTCATGGTAACCGTTGATTTCCGCCTTCTGCCTAAGCTCCCGCTGAGGCTGGATGTTCAGCAGTGACCCCAGTGTGCGCGGCCAACTTCACGTGTCGGTGGAGGCACCCCATGCTCTGTGACCCGCAAAGTGCTTCACATGAGACCAAGCAGGGGCACCTTCTGCAGTATTTGGTGTGTCTGTCGCTGTGATAACCTAGCCAGCTCTGTAAAATACAGCTTTGAGGCAGTTACAAATTCAGCATGAAATTGTAAAGGCGATGTAGCATGAAGGTCTAGGTTTAAACTGGTTTTTAACTTAGGATAGTTGACAGCCACGGTACGTGCGTCTCTGTGTCTGTTCACTCACTGAGTTGGTCAGTGAAGAGCATTTTCCCAAAAGGCTGTAGAGGGCAGTGGTGGTTCCAGTTAGGGAAGGATTAATTGATTTTTGTTGGTGGTTTGTTTTGTTTGTTTTGTTTTGTTTCTTCATTTTTTTTAATAAGGACACTCCTTTGGAGCACCAAACTGTCGATTTTCCAAACTTGCCCTTGATGCGGAAGGATAATGAAACATTAGGTTCAAATGTTCACGTAGTTCCTTGCGAAAAAAAGAAAACAAAACTTCTCTCAGTTTCACTTGGGTGTAGTCATCCAAGAGAAACTTCCTGGAGAAATGAAGCATTCAACGTGTAGCATTTGTGCTGCGTTCGGCTGAAGAGCCTCGCGTTTGACCGCACCTTCCTGTGTAGTTGGGACTGTTTGATTTCCAAAAAGGAATAATAATTGCGATCAACGTTTATTCGAGGTACACATAGAGCAGCGTTTGAATAACATCATGTCGTGGTGACAGATAAAGCTGGATGAAAGTCTTTGGAGAGAGCGAGAGAGGAAGAAAGATGTTTTTGTAACGTATATGGCTGTTGTGGTGTTTGAGGTTTGACAGCCCAGAGCCCTGCGTGGCACTGTGTCTATTCATGAATAGAATCATAGAGTCATGGAATG
>NW_010230216.1:2664-11673 GCF_000690775.1 Eurypyga helias | reverse complement strand
TGCCAGCTGGAGTTAAACCACAACATTAACTCATTACTATGAAAGTAGCACGGTGACTCCTATTTAAATAGCAAATTAATTAAAAAGTATACTTTTCTTTCTCTTTCATTTATGTAACAGGAACACAACTTTAATATTGATGGCAAATGGAAAGTGAAAAAAGAAAAGAAAAATTAAACTTGTGATGTATTAGGTTAACCCAGTTTGAATCTCTTTTTCTGGAAGGTAGTTTCCAAATCCATGTACAGTTAACTGTATTAAAATGCCAGTGAATTTAACTGTTTACACATAAGAAAACACAGCCTGTGGGTTGTTCAGGGGTCTCAAGTGGTACTACATAGCTTGATTGCAATCACACATGTATAACATTTAATTGGACTTCCTTCTGTCAACAGACTTTCATGAAGCTGTGATGCTACAAGCAACACTTAACTATTGCATCTTTTCACTGACCTGCCAGTGTTTTAAGACCATATACAGCTGCTGGCTGAGACGAGTTCTTACATTGTTCCAGGGAGAAGACAAAAACTTGGAATGCAGAGTGTGCTACAAGAAGAGATGTTGCAATTCTTCAACAGGCTAAAACCTGAAGAAGGTTACCAGGCCTATCAGGTACACAGGGCAAAGAACACATAGTACCAGACATGCAAGCAGAAAACAAAGGCCAAAGCAGAGTTCCTCATTTCTTTTACTCAGGCAAGTAAACAATGTAACATTTTCCAAACCGAAGATTGATAATTTTAACTCTAAGAAGTTGTCCTTCCCAAGAAAGGCTCCACCGCACATCTCAAGCACAGATACAGTGAATAGGTTAAAAAAAGAACAAAGAAAAATTTAAACTGCTCTCTCTTGCTCCAGTGTCCACACAGACTCCTCTCCTTATTACGTGTTTTTAAGTATAAATACCAATTAATTGTATCACTAGATGTATCTTGCTTAAAATAATTAAAAAAAAAAATCAAGATACTTGTTCTTCTTCTAGGTCTTCAGACTCCAAGGACATAGCATAGTAAAAGTCATGGTATTATTTTTGAAAAGAGAAATTCCAGGATTCTCATCACATTATGTAAGTTATTAGATAGAAAGAAATTATTTTTTGGTAACACTGCCGTCACATTAAAAATCTGAGTGCTTGACAGGTTTATACAAAACTTACTTATTTTTCTGGGCAAGATTTATATGATATCATGGAGTGAAGGAAAAAATAAATGAGAATTGCTGGTGTCAAAAAATGTGTATTTATCATAATATGGATTGCTCAGTTTCTACAGATATAAAAGAAGTCTTAGAGCATTAAGTGCTATTAGGTTCCTATCTGCGATTTTTAATTAAACCAAAAAAATATCTGTTTGTAACATGAGGGCAACAATTTAAATTTCATGTCATTGTAAAAACTGCTTTTAAAAATTCCCTTTCTTCCCTCTTAAGAGGAATCCTCTGCATAAAAGAAGATTCTTATGACGTGTGGAAACAAACCCTACAACTCATGGAGAGTTATAAAGCAGGTATGTGTATTACAGCGCGTGCAAGGGGATCGCTCCACCTAACTTGCACACCTTAATGCTTAAGCAGATTCTTTATATAACCAAAAGTTTTCCATATAGATGATTGTTGGTTACATATTCATTTTATTTCCAAGAACAGGGTGGGTTTATTATAATTAGTTCTGAGAAGTCATTAGCATATGTCACACCCCAGACTCCTCCTCTTTGCATCTGCGCAGTTTACTCTGGTGGTCGCTTTAGGTGGTCGTTGGGATGAAGGCTGTAGGTCTTCGTCACGGTGCACTTTTCACCCCCTGTCGTTTTTGTTGCCAAGTCCTTGTTCCCTACGCATGTGGTCAGGTGAAACTGGGTTTTTACTGGATCAGTGGTTCGTACAAGGCGAGTGGTTTGTATAACATCACGGGGCATGTTACAGGACAGTTAGGACAGAGAGTTATGGCTACAGAACAAAGTAATTAAAGCAATACAACAGCAGAACCAAACTAACATTGGTGGTTAACCCGTGCCTCGGCATGGCTTTAAAGCTACAAAGTTAAACTAATGTTATAACAGATTCGAACTAAACACCAGTTTCCCATATCACTTAAACTAAACAGAGTAAAACTGATTTACAAGACAGTGTGAGAAATTAGTGTAGTTAATTGATCTTAGCCAATACTACTGATTTAATATACAGTAAGTGGTTTTAACAAGAAACACAAAAGAAAATCCCCTAGTCAAAATCACAGGAACCAGAATGAGGTTTATTAAAGTCCAGAAAAACACCTAGTTGTATAGAAAAGATTATATAAAAGGGTTATTCGTTATCAGCATAATTATTTCATCTGCATACATTATGAGATTTCTCATGTTCTATGGGAGCTTTAATAGGTTAGCCCCAAAAACTAGCTGCATCCAAGCTTGACTTAATGTTGTGCATATTTTCTTGACGCTGTTTGGTGTAAATGTTTGCCTCTCCTTTTTGCAGCCGCTGTCTCAGGGCAGACTTTTGATGTTTGGTCAGTTGACGTCTTATTTTCTGTTTCACCAGCTCCTACAAATAAGCAAACTATCTGTATTTGAAATTTTTGAAGACCACTTAGTACTAAGACATGGCACAAGAACAATGCATTTTCAGTACCAACATGAATATGCATGATCCTAACTGGAAGACCTCTGTACATTGAGAAGTTAGTGATCTACACAACAGTTAACATAAGCAAGTCCAGGTCTGTCCTGTTTTGCACTAAGCTGCATGCAAACGGTTGTCTTCATGCCTGTGTTGTGCTGCACAGATCTGGTAGCAGTGGGATAAACTAAGCCAGCTCCCTCTCAATACTGGCAATTAAGACTCCTGTGTGGCCCTGCCTTTATCTAAAAGTGCAGCAAGAAGCACTCACGCAAATATCTGGCTTGACTGCAGAAATTATGAGCACATTTGTTCCTTCTAAGAAAATCATAAAATAGCTGGACTGACTGCAAAGAGAGATTCTCTGCTATGGACAAGGTCTGCACGGCATGCTGCATGTGTGCTGGAGTTCTCTTCAATGCTACACACTCTGGGCTCCCAGCATCTAAAGCAGCGTGGAATTATCTATGCTATTCTCCGTTGATAGTCTTAGCTGTAATAAACAGCATTTTAAATCATACCTTACAGAGGTTAAGTGTCTTTTTTATGGGAATCATAAAGGACCAGAAACTCTCAGTGCAAATCATGTGCCTTCTACAAAAATGTAAAACCTGGCAATATTCTATGCTTGAAGATTAGACAAATGTCTCTTATTAAAAAAAAAAAAAAAAGACCAATAGAAGATTCCACGTCCTGCAGCAATTATTTGGTTTGTGCCTTTTTTTTTTTTTTTAAGCATTCTGGTCTTCCTGAAGTTTGGGCTACAAAGATGTAAGTATGATTCTAATGGAAAACAACAACTCTTTACAAGTGTGGCTAAAAAAGATAGGCAGTCAGGAGTGATATACAATTTCTTTTTAAGTTTTTCCATTACGAGGCACTCTCCTATTAAGATTCACAAAGTCAGGACTGTCTTAAGCTTCTACAGCAAAAGTACTGAAACAGCAACAGTGACTGTTACTTCCATAAAACTGCAGTAGTTTTATGAACTTCATCTGTTATTTACACCTATGTTTCCGTTTTGAATTCTGCTCTCCGTTATCACAACAATAGCTATCCATGATAAAAATGAAGCCATGATTCAGTAGATTGTGGCTGTGACTTTGTCATTTGGAAAATGATCATACCTCAAGCTGTTCCACTGATATGGATCGCATACTTATGTATCTTGTCTTGGCAGAAAAAGAGAAATTATTTTCATATTTCTAACTATTTCATTGTGACAGAAACATATCTTGCTACAAATACGAAAGGAGTTTCTTACTTTTATTCTAATTAACAAAGAATTTTAAAAAAAATCATATCAAGGAATAAGTCTGCCCTTAATAAAAGAAAAAATAAACATAAATATATTGCATGGACCAGAAGATAGGGAAATCCTGGCAGAGCATCCTGCCATAGTTTTAACCTAATCCTTTGTCTCCTTAAGAAGATACAATGCCATCTCCTAAAATAAGAACTGTGATGACAACGACCAAAGCTGGGTTTTTTCCCCCTTGCATGAAGTCTCATAAAAGAAGTCTTAGACAAGACGTAAACATGCTGCTCCTTAACACTTACTTAGACATGAATCTTTATTGGTTGTTGGTGTATCTTTAAAATACCTGCCTTAAAAGAAAAAAGTCCAAACACGAAAGAGTAAAGCAGTCAAACTATTGCATGAATATTATAGCCAACTTGTTGAAAACAAAGCTGCTTCACAGAATAACACAACAGTTAACAGGACAGTAGCAAAGCTTTTGTTAGAAAAGTACTAAAGCAGTAAGTAGCAGACCAAAGATACTGCAAGTGAGAAAGATCAAGTCTAACAAACAAACAAATCATTCCAGGTTTCAGACATAATACTGCTAGGACCAATACTCTACTTAAGCAATAGAAATACGCTGAAAAGACACAAAATTAAAAAGTAGATATTTACTTTTCATACATGTCTTGAAAAAGCTGAAACTACACTAACATGTTCCCCAAAGTAGGTTTTTCAGAGCTTCTATTCATAACTGCAAATGAAAATAAGACTGAACATAGCTCGGACATAATTAAAAAAATATCTCCTGGGTCAGCTGTCAGCTGAAAGTTTTTCCCTGTTTGGTACAGAATACTTTCTAACTAATAAATAACATTGGAATTTCTACCCTTTAAAATGAAATCATACTTTTAAGAATGTTGCAGAGGTAGCCATACTGACTAGTGTATAATCAGGGGTTGAAGAAAAAGACATTAAATTCTGCTGTAAAATGTTTTGATTTTTATAATGCAGAAAGTCAAACAAATTCATATTGCCAAAGAAATCACTACTGAAGTGAGTTCATATAAATGTTTCAGAAAACAGTGTGAAGTCTCTAAGAACAGAGGGCAAAACTAAATCTTGACTCAAGCATCCACTTTTACACTAAAACATAGGAATTGTGGCTAACAGGTTAAATGAATGAACAGATTATAGGTTAATATACTAACATACATTAACATACATTAGCCTGTTACTGGCCAAATGAGAGCTGTTAATGCTGATGCAGTACATTACGGAAAGTGCTGGATATCATTCCCCCTTAAACAAATACAGAACTATCAGTCCTATTTTTCTGCAGGCATGGAAATGCAAACTAGAGAGGTACATGGTAAGAGTCAATTAATGCTAGAGAACATTTTTGCAAATAGGTACTAACAGCAATGTGCAATTTAATGCGGTTTGAGTATAAACTGGATAATAACGTAACAATATTTACCGCTGGAATTGTTGAACAGCTCCCAAGACTTCTGACTGACGTGATACTTTTAGTCCTTGTTCTGGGCTCAGCAATATGAACGATGCTCTCTTTGTTTCTAAGATACATAAATCAATGTTTTATTCCACTAGCAAGATAAACAACCTTTGGTTTTATGAGTATCGTGTTTTAGTCTTATCTTTTTGAGATATAATCTGAAAAATCCAAACAGAACATGCAAGTACTACAAAACATGTATGTTTAAATATTAACATTAGTTGTTCAAAACCAGCATTTTATGAAAGCAAAAATTTATTGCACAACAGCCTCCTGTGTACCAAGCACATGAAAAGAAGCATCAGAATACTGAAAAAATTCAGATTTTGCACAATGTTTCAAAAAATCATTTCACTTAAAAGCAAAAGCACATGGGAGGGGAAGTACGAGCATGGTATATGCATCCAGGTACATGGTAGGCCGGCAAACTCGAGAGTTAAAATTTCATGTACAAGGGGCTAGCATGAACATAAGCAGGAATTTCCAAGTATGTCAGGAAAGGATTTAAATGCTAGAACAAGACACAGTACAATATATTTGAATAATAAATTCCAAGGAGCTTGTTCTTACTAAGTTCAGCTTAGTGAGCAGCAGAATAATTTGGTTTTGCTCAATGTAATTTGAGCATTCAGATTACAAACTTATTCATAAAAGTTAATCAGAAGCAGTATTTTAATATCAAGAATTCTTTCACTACCAATATTAACTGAAATAAAGAAAAAGGGGAAAAAAATTCCACCATAGAAAACAGGTTGGTCTATGAATTAAATCCAAGACCTGTTTTCCCTCTATTAGGTATTACTGTACAGCTGGACAACTGATCTGTCACACATTACATACCAACCAACAGGCTACCTATCATAAGACCAATGATGGTCTTAAGTCTTCAATTTAAACAAGGGTAGCTGAAGAGCAGTCTTTCTTGAGCTACTTGCAGGATTTTACATCTACTGGGGGGAGGGGAGGAACCACACTCCTAGATAGGAAATATGAAACTTTACCTGGAATGCCTGAATTTCTCATCTGAAGTTGACAAGTCAACCAGATCAGGGCATTTGTCTTCATTCTCCTTATCATCACAGCACCCTCTTTGACCTGTCTGATTTTCAACTTCAGCAGCATTTTCAGTTACACCTTTGCCCTTAAACAACAGAACTTCAGAACTCTCTGCATCTTCACCAGAATTCCAAAGCATAGCTTGCCCTTCAACTTTTTCTAAGGCTGAACTTAAATTTGCCATATTCAGCTTTTGTGTATTTTCACTACTTTCAGTTGCATCAGCCTCTTCATTGCTGCACATGAAGTTGCTAGAGGTTCTGCTTTCAGAGAAATCACCCACTTCACACATGAAGTCTGCATTGTTTTCTTTATCTTTGCTGAAGAAGTTGAGCATATTCTCAGCATCTTCTACAAATTCTGATAATACAAGAGAGGTATCATTCTCATCAGAACCGGGTGGGTAAACTTCATCATCTTCCTGCATTTCTTTGGTATAGCCACTGGCAGCAATCTCCCTATCAAGTGAACACTCTCTCCTGTAAAAGAAGTATGCTTTCTTTTAATATACTAAATCATCAAGCTATCAATATGCTACATTTTTGATTAAAAATATTAATTGGGCTACATTGTATTACCCATACTATTAACAAAGAGGACATACTCGTCTTCAAAATTATACTCTTCTCATTGCAACAGCTGCAGTTTTAAAATAAATGTAAAATAACTTTACTTTTCAATATGGACAAAATACATCAGGAAGAATACTTTGACCATAATAGTGTTTGAAGATGCATATTTACTAGCATTTTAATAATAAATTTCAAATTGAAATCCAAAGTAATCCTCAGTATACTAGAACTGTCACATAGCCTTTGAGAAGTGGGAGAAACTGATTCTGTATCACTGTTAACACTTCATATATATTTACCATTTGGATCAAGCTGTTAGGCTGTTCTCTATTCCTCAGCTGCAAGAGGAAAGACAAAGGAGGAAGCAGCAGATTTGCAAGCACAGTTACACTTTTGGTAACCACTTAGAGTAACTTTGGTTAAAGAAAACACAGTAGGAATGACTTAAATATAATTTTAAATTGCGTATTTGGGCCTATATTTTTATTTCTCCTACAAGCATCTCTCACAGGCATCCATTTTTCTCACAAGACTAACACAAATACCATAAACAGGAGAACTCAAATTCATCTGCCAGTTTCTACCTGATGTCTTTGAATGCTGGGAAAAGCTCACTCTCGTAGTTGAAGCGTTTCTTAAAGAACTCCTTAATACAGCTAACATCTCTCTCAAAATACCTGTAAAAATACAGAATTGTTCAAACACAAAATCAAGGTAATTAAGTCTACTGCAATAACAAACTTTTACCTCCATTTCTTGTCCTTTATTGATTTTATTTAAAATTATTTCTATTAGTGATCCTAAGACAGAAGGCTAAGGACACAATTACATGCAGTTTATTTCTAAGCACTTCTTAACTGAACATCATTCTCTCTGAGAAGCAATTAATTACACATTTATCCTAAAGAGACTCTTCTTGTCATTCCTAAATCAAACAATGTTTGGAACATCATTTGTGCTGCATGACAGCAATGCTAAGAAAAGAATCAGAAACAGGCTTATGGAAACAAGTCATGGTTGAATATAAGCTGTCATCAGCATTTGTCAGATTTACTTTGAAAACATCTTTAAATTTGAACCTACCATTCAGCATTTGCATGTGATGTTGAGATCATCTGAGGAAAGTCAATCATGGTGACATGGTCATCATTATCCAGTATGAGATTAAATTCATTGAAATCACCATGAATCAAGCCATGGTTGGCAAGTTTTACAATTAGATCCATTAATTCACTGTAGACAGCAGCAGGATCTTCCATTTGGCGCACCTGGCACCTGAGAAGGTCAATAATATAAAACAATATATTCTGAACTTTGAAAGACACAATTTAAAAATACAAAGTATATGAAATACACCTGACAGAATATGCCAGGGTAATTCAAGTTAAAAGGGCCCTCAGATGTCCAGTCCAATACCCTCCTCTAAGCTGAGTCAACTCAGATCAAACTAAACTGCTCAGAGCTTTGTTTAGTTGAGGCTTGAAGAATTCCAGGGATGGAGAGAAACTCCTCCAAGCACCCTGTGCCACTATCTCACTGTCCTCAATGGGAGAAAATGATTCTTCATATCCAGGCGAAATCACATTGCAACTTAGGCTCACTGTTTCCCATCAGGCAGTACTGTCATAATGCATTATTTAAATACTTGATCTGTAAATTTTTGTGTCTCTTTTTTTTTATGTAATCTTAAAATCTCAGTAGAAACTAGTTCTTCCTGTATTCAAATTCAAATGCTCCATGATATTTTCTTCTACAAAAACGTATTTTCTAGACTAAGTCGGCAGGGGTGGGGGTGGGAAGCTTAAAGCATTCCTGAACATATACCTGAGAAAGCAAAGTATTTTACATGGCAAAATACAAATCATCTTATCTTTAGGAACAAACCCAGTAAAAAGGCAATTACCATATTGCACCACAAAGTGTCAAGAAGTGGTCAGCATCTACAGTTATGTGAGATATTTTGGTGTAAATGTAGCACTACAATATTAAGAGAATGGATCATTTGTACA
>NW_010230216.1:0-2619 GCF_000690775.1 Eurypyga helias | reverse complement strand
CACTTTCACACTTATACCAAATTAATTGGTGACACTTCACATAGCCACAGGTCTGTACCATGAAATGTCACACTTGCTCTTTCAAATTGGAAATCGTGTTAACTAGTACCTTCCGAGACACGAGTCCCAGGGACCAGGGTAAAGGATTGGAGCAAGGAAGATGTACCCTTGGTGAAAGAGCAACAGTTCAGGAGTACTTAAGTAAACTGAATATCCCTAAGTCCATGAACCCCAACAGGACGTATCCCCAAGCACTGAGGAAGCTGGCAGGTGTCATTGCAAGGCCACTCTCGATAAACGTTGATCAATGATGGTGACTGGGAGAAGTACCTGAAGACTGGAGAAAGGCAAACATCACTCCCATCTTCAAGAACGTCAAGGAGGACCCAAAGAACTATAAGCCGGCCAGCCTCACCTCGAGCCCTGGGAATGTCACAGAGCTGCTAATCCTGCGAGCCACTCTCAGGCACATTAAGGACAAGAAAATCATCCAGTCAACTTCACCTAGAGGAAGTCATGCTTGACCAACTTGGTAAACTTATGTGATAAAGTGACTGGCCTGCTAGATGGGGGGAAATTATCTACCTGGACTTCCATAAGACTCTTGCAGAAAAACTGTTAATGTACAGTCTGGATGTGCAGAGAGTGAGGTGGATTGAAAACTGTTTGAATGGCCAGGCACAAAGTTGATCTGGAGGCCAGTGACTAGCACTGTACTGCAGCAGTCAAAAGAGGTTCCAGTCCTGTTTAACATCTTCATTAATGAGCTGCATGATGAGGCAGAATTTGCAGACACTAAACTGCGAGTGGCTGATACACCAGAGAGTCATGCTACCATCCAGAGGGACCTCCACAGGCTAGAGAAATGGGCCAGCATGAACCTCATGAAGTTCAGCGAGCAGTGCAAAGTCCTGCAGCTGGAAAAGAACAACTTCCTGCACCAGTACACTCTGGGTGTCACCCAGCAGGAAAGCAGCTTGGCAGAAAAGGGCCTGGGTGTCCTGGTGGACACCAAGTTGAGTATGAGCCAGCAACGTGCCCTTGCTGGAAAGGTGGCTAATGGTATCCTTGACCACAACAGACAAAGCATTGCCAGCAGGTCAAGGGAGGTGATCCTTCCCCTCTATTCAGCACTGGTGAGGGACTGGTGTCCATGACTCTCAGCAGGAGAGACATGGACATACTGGAGAGTCCAGCAAATGGCCACAAGGATGATTCAGGGACTGGAGCATCTCTCCTGTGAGAAAAGGTTGGGAGAGCTGTGACTGTAGAGCTTGGACATGGGAAGGATCAAGGGAGATTTGATCAATACCTGAAGGGAGAGTGTAAGGAGGACAGAGTAAGGCTTTTTTCAGTGATGCCCAATGACAGGACAATGGCCAATGGGCACAAACTGAAAAACACAGCAGGGGTTTCTGAACACAGGAACCACTTTTTCCACTGTGAAGGTAACTGAGCACAGGCACAGGGTTCTCAAAGAAGTTGTGGGATCAAGGGAGATTTGATCAATACCTGAAGGGAGAGTGTAAGGAGGACAGAGTAAGGCTTTTTTCAGTGATGCCCAATGACAGGACAATGGCCAATGGGCACAAACTGAAAAACACAGCAGGGGTTTCTGAACACAGGAACCACTTTTTCCACTGTGAAGGTAACTGAGCACAGGCACAGGGTTCTCAAAGAAGTTGTGGAGGTCCCACCTCAGCCAGGCCAATGGGCACAAACTGAAAAACACAGCAGGGGTTTCTGAACACAGGAACCACTTTTTCCACTGTGAAGGTAACTGAGCACAGGCACAGGGTTCTCAAAGAAGTTGTGGAGGTCCCTTCCAACCTCAGCCATTCTATGATCCTGTGAGATGTGAAATAAATTACGGAGACTGGGAAAAACTAAGTCCATTTTGGCAGGAACCGTGGATAACCCTGTACTTGTCAAAGAGAGCATAACAACTGTTTACCATAAGTCAACAACTGCACACTAGCTTTTCAACTCAGGAAATGGACAGTAGAAAAACTGGCAACAGGCTCTAGGCAGCCCTGCTTGATCAGTGTGTTTGGACCAGATGACTACCAGAGGTCCCTTCCAACCTCAACTATTTGGAGATTCTTTGATCTCAGCATATTTGAAGCAATTCTCATCCACTACGTATGTCCTACAGGTTCACAAAACAAGGAAAGCATGGTGAACTTGACGGATAGATAGATATCTACCGTCTAGTATCTCGGTAGATAATGAACTGGCTTGATGGTCACACTCAGAGAGTTGTGGTGAATGGTTCAATGTCTGAGTGGAGACCAGTGACAAGTGGCGTTCCTCAGAGGTCAGTGTTGGGACCTGTGCTGTTTAACATCTTTGTCAGTGACACAGATGATGGCATTGAGTGCACCCTCAGCAAGTTTGCTGATGACACCAAGCTGTGTGGTGTGGTCAACATGCTGGAGGGAAGGGATGCCATCCAGAGGGACCTGGACAGGCTGGAGAGGTGGGCCTGTACCAACCTCATGAAGTTCAACAAGGCCAAGTGCAAGGTCCAGCATCTGGGACAGGGCAATCCCAAGCATAAGTACAGGCTGGGTGGAGAATGGATCAAGACCCGTCCTGAGGAGAAAGACTTGGGGGTAC
>NW_010230215.1:0-51652 GCF_000690775.1 Eurypyga helias | reverse complement strand
CAAGCGGGTCACCTTGTCGTAGAACATCCTACAATGTCTCTGCAGCTGGCCTGTCCCAGGGTCTATGACAAACACATAAGATGCAGAACAAGACTGCAGCCTCGGGAATGTTTGGCAGTGGAGTTTCCATGCCAGCCCATCAGCCTTTGAATGACCAACCTGTCGGTACCCTGTGAAGCAACTGACTGTACCTACCACCCTCTCACTGTCACAACACCTCTCTGTGCCTTGAAGCTCTCAGCACTGCGCCTTCACTGAGTACAGAGTCTTCTCACTACATCTCAGTCACGGAGTACATTTTCAAATAATAGCTCCCATGAAAGCTGGCACCCTTCCTCTCCCTCAGTGCCAGTGCCAGTCATCGTGCTGGAAATGGCACCGTGGATCACAGGAGCAGTCCAGCAACCCTGGGCGAGAGCTCATGAGTCAGTTCATTACCGCCGTGATGCTCTCCCCTAATGTTTTACAGCGAGCAGCATCTCTGCCCCTGGTGGAACTAATGTAATTTTTCATCCTTGTGGTCACTGTTAGCAGTCAAGCAAAAAATGTCAGTTTTAATTACAGTATTTATTTACACATATCTCTGCTGCTTTAAACTGGGAAAGATTCCCCCGCCTGCAGGGCTTATATGCTTCTGTTAGGGAAACAGGTATCATTCTTGCCAAAGGGAGTAAATCTCTCAGCAACACCTGCTCATGTTTCTTCTCAAAGCAAATAACTGTAATCAATGACCTATTTAAAAAAATGAGTAAGTTAGATTTTTTTTTTTTTTAAATAGTGATTCAAGCTTGCTAAGCAGTTGCTGTAGTAAATCCGGTGTGTCTCTAATATATGGCTCTGGCAATCCCTGTCTGCTTTCTATTTCCACATGTATTGGTTGTTCTATTTATGACCACAATAAACAAAATGGGTGAGAGAAGAGCAGACTTCTTTGGAGAAGGAACTCTGAGGAGTATTATCTGAATTACATTTCTGCTCCTGAAAAGCTGACCGTGATCCAAGATTCCAGCTGCTTGGTTTTCCCATGGTCCCCTGAGCAGCCATCCGTTTACTTGTCAGCATTTGTTTCCATCTCTTAGATCACCTAATACTTTGGTTCTTTTTCCTACCCACTTTTTCTGATGCTCTGCTTAAGTGCCATGAGTCAGCAGCAATGAATTGTGGAAGATCTCACACCAGGTTTCTTGTTTTCTGTGTGACTGGAGCGTCTGGTAAAGACTGATGGGGAAATGACTAAGTTAACAGGTCTGTTCACTTTTTTGACTTTATGCACTCCCTGACTGCTTTCTTTTGATCCTCTGACTAAGCAAAAGGCTGTTCTAATTCAGAGAAAAGCTAATTAGATCTGTCCTGACTGATTTTCTTGTGTTAGTCTTAACTTCTTCACTTGATGAAAGTGAAGATGAAAAAATTGAATTGTGGTTCTCCCTTGCACTTCTCATGGCTTTTTAAGACAGAGTGGAAAATGATCCAAGTACAGGATAGCTCATCACACCCAAAGACAGACAATCCCAGGCCTGAGGATCAGCCTGATAATAAATGTTTATGCTATGTACAGGGGGTCAGTGTGGAGAAAAGATCAGTATCCTGATTCCACTGCTTTTAATAAAAAAATTGTAAATTGTAAATGCTTGTAAAAATACTCACAGCATCGGGTTCAAGATTGACACAGTTTCTCAATGTTTTGAAGCACAAAGGAGTTGAGTTTGTCTGCATAAGCCAGTTACACTGTTAGCTGACATCCCATGATACCGACTGTGACTGCTTTCCTTCCTCAGAAAACAGATGAGGGACATCTTCCTTCACTAGTGAAATGAAAAACATCCCAATGGATATGCTTTAGTGGCATGGTCCCCTGAACCAGTCTGAAGGAGACGTGTTGATTCAGTCTGCTGGAGCCTGGAGAATAACCTTGGGAATGTTTTAAGAAGTGTCAAGGGAGCAGTTTCTTTTTAAATTGAATGGAGCCCATGGAGAGCAGGAAAGCTGTGAGGGCTTGGCTATGCCAAGTATGACATACAGAAATGGCTTTCTCTCTTTCTTGTTAGCATTGCAAATGTTAGATCTCAAAACTTGTTCTACCTGACCATTTCCCTTGGAACAAAGTTTGACTTTACTGACAGTAGAAGCCTCAGGAACCGGGAGCATCATTTTAGCAGGCTGTGGGGACCATATCCAGTCTCTTGACAATGCTGCTGGAGCTTAAGGAGACACCTCAGTGTTGGTGATGACCGTCCACACGCGAGGGCTGGAGCATCTGCTTTCTCACTGCGAAGACCGTCTCGCCTTGAAACCGAGCATGCTGTGATGAGGCCCTGCTAACAAGTCTCAGCATCACTCCTTCAAGGCGGAAAGTTCTCTTCCAGCATCATTTTCCCCGTTAATTGGATGACCTCTGCTACTCAGCATTGGGCTGCAATTCAGGAAAAGGTCAGGCTTTTTTCATGGCTGCTCTTTCCAATTAACTTTTTGGTGTACTCGGGCACGGGTCTACTGCCCTTCAAGCGCGGGAGATGCTCAGCATGCCATAAAGCTCAAAGGAGCTCATGGGGCTAAATGAAACTCCTGGGAGGCACCTGACCTGACTGCTAAATCTGGTTTTACTTGGTGGAACTTGAAACGTTCTCTCTACTTTCTGCCTTAAAGGCAGAGATAGCGCTGCAGTGAAGCAGGTCTGTGAGTAAACAGAAGTTTTCTCTTATCCACTGCAGTTACATCTCTTCCCAGGTCTATTATCTCCTTGGTTGAATCCAAACTTCTGATGTAGAGTCACCATCTTCTGTAGGACAGAGCACTGCATTCAATATTTCCAAAATATCTGCAGAGGCACTGAAATCCCCTAAATAATTTGTGACAACTGACCAATATTGGTTTCCTATAACATGCACAGGCATTAGTCCTATCCTCACTTTTACCCTTCCTCCTGAACCTTTGACTGGGTTTCAGCAAATTCTGCAAGCGAGAAGATAAGTGATTTTGTTTGAATTTGAGGAAAAAGGGTGGCCATACAGGAGAAAGATGCATTGTGGACCTTTGCCAAAGGGAAAATGCTACATGCTCTCAGACCACATCAAGTGCCAGCAAATTCACATGGCAGAAAGCCCTTGCAAATGTGAATGAAATGTGTCTGGAATCCACTGAAGTGTGAAGAGCTTTGATTTAAGCTCACAATTTCTCTAAGGTCAGTGAATCAGCTATGGGATAAAACCCAAATGGCACCAGGCTCTGGAAACTCTGGTACTCACCTTTACACATCTCAAGAAGTTCATCCTTACCTAAAGGGCAGGCACCCACCTCTGCCCTTCCTGTGGCCAAGCTACCTCCTGTTTTTAAGGTTTGTGTGTTCCTAAGTGTTTCGTTGATGCTATACACTCGGAGGAGATGAACCACAAGACTAATTTCTAAGGGTCTTTTCTGCCTGGTTTAGTGCCTGAACCGTGCACTCTCTGAGACTAGTATGTGGTCATTGGACAAGTTTGGATTGTGTTTTTGCCAGTTCCACTGGGTTTCCCATCCTTAGCCCTTGGGGACCGCAAATTAGCAGGTACTGCTGGCAGATATAGCATGTCTGTCTCTTCCCCAGTGCCTTATGCACAGTAAAAGAATGGTAAAGCTGCTGAAGGTGGTAAGTACTGTGGTGTTGAATCCACGAAGGGCAGTAAAGCTCTGAGACACAGAGAAGAGGGTTGAGGACACATCCCTGTGCACAGGAGCAGTTTGTGGTGGGAGCAGGGGTTGTGCAATGGCACAGATTGTCCCAAATTCCTGGACATGCACTGTACCTGGCTTAGCTCTATCCCACTCATGGTCACTCCCTTTCCTCTTGCATGATGGTCTGACCAGGTCCTTGCACCCTGTTTGCTCCTTACACTCTAGCATCTGACTCTTGGCACCCTGTTTGCTGCCATGTGCATAGGCCATCAGGAAAACACTATTTCTGTAATGTCTCTTCAGCACAGAAGAGGTGGAAACAAGATTTCAGTGTCCTACAACTGGCAAAGAGCTGCCAGGGCTGGAAATCCATCATAGAATCATAGAATCACTAGGTTGGAAAAGCCCTTAGAGATCATCCAGTCCAACCGTATCTGTCCACCACTAAACCATATCTCTCAGCACCTCATCCACCCGTCTCTTAAACACATCCAGGGATGGTGACTCCGCCACCTCCCTGGGCAGCCTGTTCCAGTGTGTGATAACCCTTTCGGTGAAGAACTTCTTCCTTACATCCAATCTAAACCTCCCCTGGCGCAGCTTGAGTCCATTCCCCCTCGTCCGATCATCTGTCATTAGGGAGAAGAGACCAACACCCACTTCTCCACAACCTCCTTTCAGGGAGTTGTAGGCAGTGATCAGGTCTCCTCTCAGCCGCCTCTTCTCAAGGCTAAACAAGCCCAGTTCCCTCAGTCGCTCAGGTAATCATGGGATTACCTGCCCTGTGAGCACCTGACCCTCCTGCCTTTGGAGACATTTTGGGTAGCTTGGTGTTTCACTGTCAGCACAATACTCATGTCTGTGTCTCTTGCTAATCACTTTGTGCCCCCTCAAAACCCCCCACTTCGGATGGTGAGGTTTATGCCATGCAGAACCAGCCAGTATTTTGCCAGTCCCACTCTGTTCAGCCCAGAGCATTTGTGTCACCAGCGAGAAATATTTATTCACATCAGAACGTCAGCACAGCGAAAACATTAAGACATAACTCCCTGCCAATCGCCTGGTAAAATTTTGATTTCAGAAGCACCTAATAATAAGCTGGAATGCTAGAACTTGAAGCCAATGGAGATCCATAGCTAAAGATTGCCTTTATCAGTAGGGCATCTGTCATTGCTTAATTAAGATGCAAATCATCGCTGTCTCCATGGTGATGAAGTCACTTTTTTGTGTTGATGAAATACAAACATAGCTGGATGTGCCCAGCTGAACTAGCTATAACCTAAGGAAAAGATGTCAGAGCTGGCTACAGCTCCAGCAGCACTCAGTCAAATTCTGCCCTCGTCTCCCACCCCCCAGCAAACCCCTGTACCAGGAGATCTCTGAGCATGGCAAGGTCTCAGCACTCACGCTGCTGCTGAAAGACTGAGGTCAGTGCTTAAAAAGGGGCAGTAAATCAAGAAAAATGGGCTGCTGTGGGACGGTTACCAGTGGTTCATGGCTGAGATCCCACCAGCAGCGCTCTGTTTGCTTCCCAGCTGGAGCAGCAGCTCTGCAGGTTCACAGATGTGAGCCATGGGCACGTTGCCGTGGGTGGTAAAAGCTGTCTTACCCAGCTTGTGGGGAGCAAAAGGGCATCAGTTATGGGTGAGAGAAATAATTACATGAGCCATAAGGAAGTTTATGAAACATGCCTTCAGGACTTGAGGCAGTGAACAACATATTTTACCCTCCAGCTGCCATTTGCTGGGTTTGTGATGAAAAAAAGGCACTTGCCTAGATCTGCTGCTCTTGCTTGCAAGCTGTGACATGCGCCAAGCTCTTATACACCCGAAGTGGATGAAATAATACAAATATTCAGGCAAAAGGCCCAGAGCCACCAGCACCAGTGTCTGCATTTTGTGCAAGAAATTTTTAAAGCCTATGGCTTTTTCAAACCAGACTCCTTGCCTGAATTCTGTTATTATTTTGAAGCAGTCATAGCTGGTAGGTGCATGATCCCAGCCCACGGCAAGACTCCAGGGTTCTTTCTGCTGCCTCTAGAGGGACTTCAGAGAATTCCTTGCCTGTCCTGCCTCAGTTTCCCTGCACCCAGTGATATTAGTAACGACCTGGCCAGAGATACTGACTCCTGTTCCTGCATGTGGCTGGGGCACTTGCAGAAGTCTTGGTGGCAAGTCACCACTTTGGTGTGGGCTCTGCAGCAGGAAATGAATGTTTTCCTGCACAAACAAAGCCAACAGTCACCCAAACCTGTGCTGTAGCCACAGGTCCAGAAGCTCCTCACACAGGTGTACGTGTGCAAAGGGGCTTTGTAAGCACCCAGCATTTATCCTCCATTCAAGCAAATCAGGGTTTTCAACAGGAATAAACTGCATCCAGGCTGAGGGATCAGCCTCCACCTGAGCTGCAGCGGGAGCGCGGCTCTTGGATATAAATGAGCATTTAGGTATACTTGGAATTTAAAAAAAACCAAACAACAAAACCTTGATTGGCTTCCAAGACAATGTCTTGAAGCAATGAGGAAAGAGTAATTTAAAAATCAGCCACCTAGAGGCAACTGTGGCAGCAGGGAAAATACCCTCTGGCAGCAGCAAAGTGGTTAATTGCTCCAGTTTGGGATTTGTGTGATCATTCATTAGCTCTCATTTAATAACGATTTACTCTGCACTGATGTGGAACCCTTCATCTCCTCTCCCAGGCGACTCTGCAAGTATCAAATCTGGCCTGAGAGCACTGGCAAAAGTGAGCGTTAAGCTCTGGGTCACACTCATGGGGAAACTGAGGCACGGGAGGGCTCAGGACCATACTGGAGCCCAGCAGAGCATCTTCTGCACTGCAACTCTGGGCTCCCACCCTCTGTACCTTCCCATACCCTAGCTAGCTGGTCCTGAAGAGCTGAAACTAGAAGAAAGGAATGAGGTTTGCATACAACAGTCTCTGTAAACTCTTGCAGCCCCCTCTATCTTTACTGGTAGAAAAGTGAGCAGGATTAACCTAGTAAAACCCCCAAAAAAGAGGCTGGAAGAAGAGGCTGAGGACACCCCCTTTATTTTTAAATGGAGGCTGTTATGAGATCTTCATACACCTCTGTCTGCTTCTCCATCCCTCTCTGAATGCTGACGGGTCATTCGATGCTGCGTTGCACCATGCTGCATTCGGCTAAGTGGGAGCCAGGGAAGCAGACTGAGTGCGTGGAGAAGGCTCCAGGCTGGCTGGCTCTGCAGTGGGGTGTCCCACAGCTGCCAGTCCCAGATGTGTGGGTCTGCTTTGGGGTTGATCAGTCCAGTGTGGGCATCTCAAGAGCAATGATGGTGTGTTGGACACTGAATCAGTCCTCTAAAATAAGGGAAGATTAATTCCTCCCAAAGGGTTCAATCATTGTAGAAAATGAAAAAAAACCCAAACCAAACCAACAACAAAAAAACCAAACCAAACCAAAAACAACCAAAAAACCCCACAAAAAAACCCACCAACCAAAAAACCCAAACCAAACCAAAAAAACCCAAACCAAACGAAAACCCCAACCGGAGGCAATAAATGCAACTTAATTCTTCAGCTGGTGCCAGAAACCTCTTCCTGCAAATATATAAGTCAGCAGTGGAGAAGATTTAGTGCCTGTGTATCAGAACTCACTGGTAAGGTCCACAGGATGCTGTTTTAACAAGTCAATGTGTGTATTGTCTTCAGTGAAAGATTTTTGTAAGACAATGTTTAAAAATTCAGCATTTGTGTGCATTTTTATTCTGTGTATATAAATAAGCAGAGTTCTCTGGCTTCACAAAGAAATAGAAAACAAACCATTTGCAGGACACTGGCATGTCCAACAAAAAAGGGGAGGTTGCAGTCACCTGGCCTTGGCAAACCCCTTTGCCCTCTCAGATGGGCAGAGGCACTACGTTAGGATGTTTCCGATTGGTAATCCATCTGACCGACAACCTCCCGTCACACCGTCACAGGTTAAATAGCAAAGTCTTCCGTTCTGAGCCGAGTTTCACTCTTTCTATCTGTCCAGATTCATGTGGTGCAAGTGTTTGGTCTGGAGAAAGTCACGCCTTTCCTTCCCAGCATTTTCCACTCCAGATAAAGCAGTGTGCAAGGCAAAAAAAGACCCATTTTCTGTCCACTTTCAGCATTTCCCGTGTGACTAACGATGACTTCCATGCGATCTCAGGGTGTCATCTTCACACTTGCCTACATGCCAGTTCAGATGGAGATTTCTCTTGTCTGCTTGAAGGCAGATAAATGCAACACCTACTTGCCAGAGAGCTTTCTGCACAGGTCTAACACAGCTAGCCCAGAGAGCTGTCTCCCACAGAGCTCTCAGGGCCAATCCTTATGCTCCTGTCCTGGGTAGGAGCAACAGAAAAAAAGCCTTCTTGCGAGAATTTCTTCCATCAAGGTCCCTGGATGCATCCCTGCTGCAGCGGGCACATCCAACCAAACTGGCTGCCACCTTCACCTTGTCCTGGAGTGTTGCTCAGCAATGCTGGCACCCAGACCCTTAGGGCAGGAGCTTGCAGAATGGTTTATAGACCTGCTATTTGCAAGATTTCAGGAATCAATAACATGGTGGCCACTGTAGAGCTCCACAGGGCTGTGACTCATCTGCCATTCAAGCACCACGTAGAGTTCAGGAAGTTTGTACCTCAGCCTGGTGTTACCTGAACAAATGGTAGTACTGCTTAGCTTAAATGATTCTCAGGTGGCCTGTCCTGTGTACATACGACGGTAATTTCCTAGCATGACCTTCATTCTACAGGTGCCATCAACTAGAGCGTGCCTGGAACGGAGGGCAGAACCCAGGTTGAGCTGGCTGCAGCGGTGGCTTTTCTGGAGCTGTGCTGTTTGTTTTCCTCCTGTGCTAAAGGTTTAGGAAAGCACAGCGCTCATCAGGAACCCAACAAAACAGAGCGTGTATCGCTGGTGGTGGGTTGTGGTTCTTCCTAATTTAAGCTGGGCCTTTGAAAAGGGCTGCAGCTCTACTTACTATATCTGTGCCTTCATCCTGTCACTTTTCTGCTTTGCTTTGCCAGTTCCAGCTGTTATATACCATCTATATGATCTCTGTCCAGATTACTAATGAATGTCTCGTTAGAACAATAATTGGCTTCTTTAGTAGGCTCATAATGATTATAACTGAAGTACATTACCAGCCATAGAGCATAATCTATTTTAAACTGCAGTACACAGGGACTGAGGTTTGTGTTCCTTGATGTGATTTCTTTTCCTTTTGTAAAAGCAATTATGTGCATTTGACTGTATATCGCTATTGTTGAAGCCTTTTACGTGAGTTAGTTGTACACAGAGCAATTTATAAATGGCAATTCAAAGAACAGGCAGCAACATAATGGGACCAGTGAGTGGGCTTAACCAGAAAGGAAACTAAATACAGGAATTCAATGTGCTCCAAGAAATTATCTGCTTTCACTCTCATGATGGATTACATAGTCAAGAGGTTGTATAATATTCAAGGAAATATCAATAATTGGTTGTGTTACTGTACTTTACATGCCAGCAGTAGGTTTTAGCAGCATGCTGATGAAGTACATGGCTGGGTGATGCTAACCTGGGGGATTTAAGCAACAATCGGGGGCAGAGCTTGAGGAATGACTTTTTGCTGCTCCCTCTGTGGATTGCTGCTCTCTGCAGTTATTTCAGTAGGCCAAAGCTGCTGAACTGGGTATCTCCACTCCAGTTGTCTCTCTGGAAGGTGTTTGCGCTATCCAGTCTCAAATCCAAATGGCCCAGAAGGTACGTGCACACAGGACTGGGGCATCATCTCTCTTCCCCAGCTTCCTTGGTTAACACAAAGCACTAAAGACACTGAAATAGTTGTCCCACACCTGCTTGTCCCACAAGTTGCCCCAATAGTTGTCCCACACCTGTGGCAATCACCACACCTGCTTTTGAAAAAGGGGTGGGAAGGTGAGAATGGACTTTGTGTGGGATGTTTTTCTTCTTCAACTATGCAAGCTGCTCAATTCCCAAAAGCAACTGGAAGTCTGTGTGTCTTAAGTTTTGTCTGCTAAACTAAAAGCTGTTGAAAGAAGTTGTTTGACAGAAAGTGGCAAACATCAATCTCCCAACAAATGGGCTGCAAGGGTGTCTAAAACCACTCAAAATAATTAGTGGCTCTAAATCTTAGGATTGAGAACAAAAGGTGCTTGAGCTTGAGCCTCTTGAGAATACTGTCCTTTAGCCATTTTTCTCCCAGTTTGCTCATCTTATCCATGCACCTCTTTAGATCAAAAGTCAACTGCATATACAGAATCTGCCAAAACTTTTATTCTTATAGAAGAAAAAAAAAAAAAGCAAGGCTGAATTTTTAGTTGGGTGATGTTTCTTGGTTTTGTTGTCATCTCTGCAATCGTGATTTAGTTAATTCTGGTGTACTTTGGGCATGTTTTTCTTTGTCTCCTTTTGGAAACTACTGTTTTACCTGTATTTTATTTTCCTTTAGTAAAATGCTTGAGAAGGGGACATGTACACCATGATGTGCCACTGCCTATGCCACTATCTCTACGTTCATGTGGTACCCAGGAGCTCTGCACGCTGGAGTTTTGAGAGGTATGTGGACAGGCTCCTTGTAGGCCGCGGCAGGTTTCAGAGGTGCCAGACACTGTCCTTGCACAGAAAACACATTCAGGATCTCCAGGGAAATGCACAGAGCCCTTATGTCCAAACCAGAGGACATTCCCCAGCAGCAGGAGGGCAGGTATCTGCAGGGACCCAGGCACAGGGCACAAGCTGTTTGGGCTTGTTCTCCCATCTGAAATAACCAGAGCTGGGTTAAACCAGATGATTTTGCAGGCATTTCAATTTCCATCAGGAGAATTGGCCCTAAGGGAAATTTTCATCAAGCTCTTGTGGATTCTAGGTAGCATGGATGATTTACTGTAGCCTGTTTGGACAGTACTACAACAGGGGGGTCCCCACACTTGGATGACGCTTTCAGATGCTGCTGTGAGGTACATAATAACATTAACATGGGGAATGAATTACTTCACAAGGGTTTAGCTTCCCTGTGGGCCTCCCGTTTGATGCCTATAACAAAAACTAACATAAGGTTTCTGTTTTCTTTTGTAAAAGTTGTTTTAAACCTTCAGTTTCCTTCTAATTTGTCAGAACTGTGCAAACTTCATTATCTTCCCCAGGGCACTGGGACTTGGGATTTCCCCATGCTTACTGCAAATGCCAATTACCAGTGCCAAAAAAAAAAAAAAAGCCCAGTTTTACCCTGAAAGCACCATTCCTAGGAGCTATTTGTTTTGAATGAAGAAATGCTGCAGTAAGGGTAATTAAATTAGAATGGAACTTAATATATAGAACTAGTGGTAGGAAAGAAGAAGAATGGGAGCTTTAATTATACCTGACAAGGGTATGCAGCAGCCCATCCAGCACATTGTATATGTTTTTCACTTGCTTAATACACCCCTGCCCAGTTTACAGCATGCGATGGCAGAAGTTTGATTAGTTTCAGTGACTTTCGGCAAGTCTGGATAACGAGTGTTACAAAGGCTTGTGAGTGTGACTTTTCGGCATCGTTTTGTGTTTTTCCCAGGGACGGAGAGTCTTGCAGATGCAGGATTTGTGTACTTCTCTGGAGACCTAGGGTTGGCTAGTGGCTCCTCCATAGACTTTTTCTAACTTTGGTTTCTTCTCCCTGCTGAGGCAAGAAAAAAGACTCTTGGCAGATCCTGGAGGTTAAATCCCAGGATTTAAGTGCAATTTAAGGGGGCACTGCGCTCTAATAAAACCTCATTGCTGAGAGGAGGGACACTTTCCAGTTGAAAGGAAAAGCTGGAGATGGTGCCGTGCAGACTTGGACTCTCCTGAGCACCTCTTGGCTCACCTGCAGCAGGGGAAGCTGCTTGCCAAGCACAGGAAGAGGAGGTGAAGCAGCAAAGAGCTGGCCAGGGTTGGCAGGAAGGGGGTTTCAAGCATGACTGTGGCTTGGGACCCAGGGACTTTGGTGCCTAGCACCCAGCTCTAGGACCTCCAAGGCCACTGGGGCATCAGGTGGCTCTGCACGCCTTGTGCTTGATGGGTGCCCTCAAAAGAAGTCTGAAGAGGAAGCGTTTTTAGGGCTGGCTCTGGCAGAGGGAGCCATGAACCCTGTGTACCTTGGTGCAGTGCGCAGCCAGGACAGGCCCCATGAGTTTCCTAGGATTTTCCCACCTGTTACTACTCACAGATCAAGAGCTGTTTTTTAGGAAACATAATTCTCACCTTTGAGTCTTCAAGCCAGACATCCTGTTTCCACCATGATTTTTCCAAGAATTTTCTCTATCCTCAGTGAGTCTGGGGAGAGTTTTAGTCAGTGTTTGTATTTTGTCATCCCATTCTTCCTCAAGTTTCATTTATGCCAAAGGTATGCTGGATTCCACTCAGTTCCACTGCAAACAGCTTTATAGTCTTGTGTGTGTCCTACATCCAGCTAATCCCACCATGGCTACTGCATGGCTGCTCTCCATGCATGCTTCTCCAGAGCAGTTGTGTTTCTGAGTATAGTGCCAGGGCTGCACCCTGGAGCACAGGAGAAAAGATGTGTGGTCATGAATGAAGGTTTTCACCCATCTTCCTATTTTTATGCTTCTGGGGAGAGGAGAACAGAGCTGCTGGACCCCAAATGGACAGTAACACAATTTCCATGTGGGAATATACTGATGGTGGAGATACCTTGCAGGCAGCAGAGCTGTCTGGAGACAGGAGCAGACTCCTGCATCTCTTGCCTTTGCTCCCGGTGCTCAGCCCTGGCCAGTACTTCTCCCCAGCCCTGGTGTCCTCATCTCAGCATCTCCCAGCTCCGCGTCCTCAGCAGAGTACCCGCTGCCTCTCTGAGGCTGGAGGGTGAATCCTTCAACATGTCAAAGGATTCAGTTAATTGTCCACTTAGACCAGCTTCTGATTTTTTCCTGTATTAAAGGAAAGGCAGCCAAAGTGGCCTCTCTGAGCCAGGTATGAAAATCCTCTTATTTTTTTTGATCTACTAGCAAATAAGGCCAGTCAGAATAACTCATCCTCCTGGCACAGAGTTACTGAATTACTATAAACCATCATTACTGTCAGTCTCTTGGGGTCATACTGGCCTCTGGGGGCATGATAATGTCATTGTTCCTTCTTTTTTCTGGCGCAGTGGCACATCCCATTGAACACACTCTTACCTCAGTTTTCCCACTGGGAAGGAGGCAACATCTGCTCATCTCAGCATGATGGCAACAGCCCCCATGCAAGCTACTGTGGCCTAATAAATAAGACACTGGCCACTGAGGAAGGAGACCTCATAGCAGCTCTCCTGGCTAATTTTGGGTGCAAAAATCTGAGCAGTATTGGGAAAGCCAGTGTAGATGGTGGCCAGTCACAAGAAATGCTGAATTATCCGTGCAGTAAGGCTGGTGGGAGCTGCAAGTGCCACTGCGCTGCCCTGCCCAGGACTGCACTGCAGGGGAAAATCCCTGAATCTGAGCTGCTGTGGGGACTCTGATTTAAGAGGAGGTCAAATAAAAATTCACTGAAGAACGTTATAATTTAACACTTCAGCTATTCATTGTCTTTCTGTGCAGCAGTGTCGGGCAGGAACTAAAAGGAAACACTGTGCCCCATTGTAAGTACAGACTATGCACATGTTGTGGGGGTCCCTTTTCAAGAATAAAGAGCCAAAAAGGGTCTGCTAATGTCTCTGAGTTTCCCACCTCGGTCATGAGCAAAGGTATCCTATACTTTCCATCAAGTGGTCAGGCTCCCTCTTGCAGACAGGTAGGTTTCTCCCCACTATTCCTCTTAATACGTAGTCAGAAACTTTCTGCTATGCTCCAACATGTAATTATTTGTGATAGTTTGTGACAGTTCATTCTTCTGCCAACACTACCTTGTCAGTTAAACACCGTTCCTCCTTCCCATCTAGCTACCCCTTGTGCATTTATAGGGAGCTGCTCCAGTAGCCTCAGTTTTTCCAGGCTGATCAAACTGGACAATTTTAGTATGTTTTTGTGTGAACACTTCCATATTGAAACTGCCTCTACATTTGGCTTTAGCAGATTTTGTCAGGCATTTTTTGTGCCAAAGAAATTAATAAAAATACTGGTCTCAAGACTGTTTCTTAAGGAACTCCAGAAATAATTTCCCTCCAGCCTGATGCTTACCTTTGCAGCAGTATGTGTTTCTATCTCCCCTTCAGCCAGCAGCACACCCAGTTGGCAGTTCATAGGTTCCACCCTCCCTATCTGAGCTAATCTCCCAGATGGTATTTAATCAAGCGCTTTCTTCAAGCCAGCATGGATGAGCTCTGCTGCACTGTCTGCATCTATAAAGCCAATTATGTTCCTGACCTAGCTGTGATAAGTCCATACTGCTTGTTACATCATTTATCTCCATTATACTTTTCTCCAAAATCATCTTACATGTTTTTGAGGTCAGACATAAGAGCATTTTACTCTTCACTTTTTTCTCTCCCTTTTAAAATTGCTATTCTGCAGTCATATGATGCCATTCCTGGCTAGGTAGATCAGCTTAACATGCTTGTTGCTGTCCAGAGGTGCCAGATGGGACTCAGGAAGGGGAGCGAGTCCTGCTGGCTGCTGAATGTGAAATCACTGGAGTTCAAGGGTCAGCCCAACTCTACCATGCTCCTGCTCTTGTTTTCATCCTCCTCCTTCTTCTGGCCCATGGGTAGCATCATAACTACCTAGAATCATAGAGTCTTTTAGGTTGGAAAAGACCTTCAAGATCATCAAGCCCAATGTTAACCTAGCACGATTAGAACCACCACTAAACCATGTCCCTAAGCACCTTGTACACAGGTCTCTTAAATACCTCCAGGGAAGGTGACTCAACAACTTCCCTGGGCAGCCTGTTACAATGCCTGACAACCCTTTTAGTGAAGAAATTTTTTCCTAATATCCAATCTAAACCTCCCCTGACTGAAAACAGGGCTGAAGACCAGCATCTGTTGTGCAGTTATGCTTCCATGCCTCTTGTTTCATGTTTCTCTGTGTTTATGTCCATGTGTGTGCCAGCAGAACATTTTCCTGCTGGCTTTAATGTTTATAACAAGACCTGGTTAAAGATGACTGACAATTTTTGCTCTCATCACTACATCTCTTCATTTTAAAGATACAGCTTTCTTCTCTGGCTACTCCCTGGTGTCTCTCCCATTACTGTTCTTGAGGTATCTGGAATCCTTTCCTACAGATATTTCTCCTGGCTGGTAGGACAGATTGCCAATTGTTCTGCCATATGAGGCAAGGACATCCAAAGCCTTGAGAACTTGGCTGTTCCCAATGAACAGTTCCCTGGAACTGCACATACCTGGCTGCTCACCACAATTCTTTTCTCCCTAAGAAAAAAGCTTTCTCCTTTATCTCCATTTTACTGGTGGGAAGTTTTACATTTCACCAGTGGAATATGCAGGAAAGATGTGGAAAAGCACACCGTTTCCACTGTATTTGGTTTGACAGGTCTATCTACACCCTTTTTTCTCTCTGGTTACAAGTTTGCTGCTGTCCCTTCCACATGGCTCCAAGTACCATGTCTGTCACACAGCGGCTCTCTACCCTGTGCATGGCAAGGTAGAGCTGCCTTATAGAGAGATGCATGGGAATCCTGTTATATCTTTAGCCTTAGAGATGATAATTTGCAATCACAGTAACCTCCCAGCCAAGGAGCTCCACAGCATTAACTTGGAAAGCAGCCGTGATGTAGTTTGTGAAGAACACTCATCTTCTTTTAATTACAATCTCAAATCCTTGAGAATCTTTTAATAATTCTTTGTTTACAGTTGAAGACAAGATCACTTGGGCACATAGTCCTTTTTCAAGTAAACAGGCCACTAATTAAGTTGTCTTTGAATGTGGAGACACAGGTTTAGAGTCCTTACAACCTGCTAGAGCATCCTCATCACAGCTGCTGCATACACAGACCCAAAGCAAGCTGTTGAGGCATGCATGGCACAGGACGGCACCAGCACGTAAGGAAGGGAAGGCATGATGGGAAGGCTGAGACCCCTTTCTAGCTTCACCATTAATTTGCCATGTAAGCCTTGACTATCACTTTGTGCCTAGTTTCTTTGAATATTGACATTAGCCATGCCAGCCCATTTTACAGGAAAGCATGAAGCCTGCGGCTTGATCTGTGACTTGAACACTGTTGGGTTGGAATCACTTGATCATCTGAAGCTTTCCCATGGAAACCAGTGGCTCCATGGCATGGCAGATATAGCACATGCCCTACAGGAATCCTGCATCCTTCCAGATGAGAGGTCAGGCAGGACACTGAGTGTGTTGCAAATGGTGCCTGTGTTGAGACAATTGAGGTGGTAGGGTTTTACCCATGAGAGATTTTCTAATGTGAATCATGTCACCATACTATCAGCCTACCAGCAACGACATGGAGCAGTTTTCATCAGCTGACAGGGTCCTATTCAGAAATTACTTACAGGAGTGCATCTTGGTTGACCATCATGCAAAGGTGTATACATCTCAAATGCTTTGCTGTCATTTTCCTTTCCACATCTTCGTTCCTGCTCAGGACCTGTTGTACTCCTCTATTCTTCATCTACTGGGTGCATAAATTTAATTCATTTGACTCATTGACTTCTTTTCCATTGACCTAGAAGCTTGAAGAGCTAAGGCATGATTGAATATCTGCATTCATGTAAAAAAGGTTGATAAGTAATCAGTGTGTAGAATATGCTAGTAGCTTCTGAGAATAGCAGGGGGAGACTAATTGCCTTTTCACTGCAGGCTGAACTGTAAACTCCAGTTCTTCATATGCCTTCATTTTCAGGATGCAAACAAAATTACCACCTACAAGCAGAACAGCTCTTATTATTGTAGCCTCTTTGTCAACCAAGACCACAGTGCTGAGCAGTATGGGTCCAGCCAGTCATTCTGTACTGTACAGAATTGGCTGGGGTATCTCAGTGTTTCCCCAGTGTGGATGGACCTTCTTAAGAAAGTTGGGGGGTAGCATATGAGAACGGGTGAGGAGACAGGTGTCTTGCAGTGTGCTGTGACAGATGCATTTGCTGGACTTGGTTCACTCAGAGCAATAACTTTCACCTGGAAGTAATAGAAAAATGAGCATATTTGGGAATCTTGTCAGACTGTTGATCCTAACAAAGGAGGGAGAGGAGCTGCATGGTTTCTGTAGGAGGGATTAGGGGAGATAAGAAGTACTAATTATAGTGGGACACGAATAGCTCTATTGATGGTCTAAGTATCCAAAAAATGTAAGAGAAGCTAAGTCAGATTAAACTACCCTGCCCAGCAACTTTCCTCCAACAGAGGCCAACAGTGAACACCTCAGGAAGGGTGAAAGAGCCATACATGCAGTAAGGCTTCCCCAAGATGCTGTCCTAGGCTTTAGTTACTTGTGGCTTGTGGAGCTGCTGGACCAGAGATGATGACCTTAATGAATATTACTCATTATTTTTAAGATGACTGTCATAGATCTTCTCAGTCATTTCTCTCCCTGGCTGAAGAGTCCTTGTCTGTTCAGAAATTCTTTATGCAGAGACCTTACTACATATTTGATCATCCCATCACCCTTCTCTGTAATTCTTCCATTTCTAGAATATTAATTTCATGTGATACTAATTTTCAGCTAGAGGATCAGATCTGTGTTCATTGTGCTAGTGTATGACATTTTCTTTGTGTTCTCGGTTCCTTTTCAAACCATTCCCAATGTACCCTTTGCACCAAGCTGATGTTTTCATGTAACCATATCTTATAAACCCAGAATTTTTTCCTGGTTGGTGATAGTTCGCAGTCTGTCACTATACAACCAAAATTAGAATTATTTTTTCATTTGCATCACTTTACATTTACCTACACAGAATTTCATGTGTCATTTTATTCCTTGGACACCTAGCGGCACAAGGTGCTTTTGCAATTTTTCACTGTTAACTCCTACATCTACTAGCCTCAACTTGTCATCCTAGTTATTGACCCAGATTGCCTTCCTAAGATTTGATTCACAAATATCCAAAGTGGTTCAGTCTGGATGCGGCAGGTCTGATAAAGCAGAACGCAGACGGGTCTGTTCATCACACACTGATCCAAAGGCAAAACGAAAAGCCTCAAACCCTAAGGCCTGTACCTCACCTCTCACGCTCTAGTTTTGTGCTTCAACTTCAGTATCTCATGATGTGAACAACATCCTTGTGATCAACATGTGGCTTTTAGACAGTAATATAAAAGATCAAGAGTCTAACCAAAAGGCATGTCATGCAGGAAATATTTTCTTACACCAAAAATGTTCCAACAAACCCTGTGTGCGATTCACCTCCTAGCAGAGAAGTGTTCCTCTTCCACTCCTCTCTAGATACAACACAGCAAACATGTTTGCTCTTGACACAGCACGTGTCATCCTCTTATTCTCTGAGATGTGTTTGTTTTCTACTTAAAAAAGGTAGTTGAGTTTTAAAGAAGAATTGTTTTCAGTAGAATTTTTTTCTTGCAAATCTGACTTAATCTATTGTTGTCCACAAAATAAACTACTTTAGCAGTACTCCCCTGAGCTCCTAGATTGAATCCTCCTGTCTATTAATGGCTGCCCCAATTCAATAGCTGTCTGTTACTCCAAATACAACTCTCTTGCTTATCGTTGCACTGAGATCATGAACAGACTCTTATTTTTTTCACCTAACTGTTGGGAAAAGCTTTGTTTTCTCTTCTGTCAGGGCTTATATCATGTTCAGTATTTGCCCATCACTCCACTTTTCTAGGAAATGTAATATGAATCTTCCTCTCCTGTGAAGTATTGTCAACGAGAGTACCAGGGAGATCTGAGTCACGGCAGATCGATGATGAAGTTTTTGGTTTTTCTGCTATTCTTTGTGGGGTGTGTACTACTGCTGCTGATAAATGCATGCTTTCCTCTCTAGACATGAGCAGTTTGACATCTGAACGTGAAGTGTGTTCCCTTGGTCACTTCCTAAACAACTTCTCTGATGAAAGTGTCAGGTCTTAGCCTCTGCTACCTCTAAGCAAACAGCAGCCTCATGAAATTTCCACAAGCTGTTCTTTTCCTTCCTTTGAAATACCTTTCTTTGTTCACCACTATCCATCCCTTTTCTCATTAGAACAGACAATTTCTATTATAATTTCTTATGCACTGTCATTCCATGCATAATGACAGTTTTATTACAAGGCCCTATTTCACCCGGCTCGCTCCAGCGGCTCGTCTCATGGTTCTGAGATCGCTGGAACAACTCCCTTATCCTGCAGGGTCAGAGCATGGTCATGTGCTGTATTTCATTTGCCTTTAGCCTGGCATATCCTGGTGATTACCCATGGCTGTGCACGGATGTAGGGTGTATGCAGAGCTGGGCAACAACGTCTGGAATGACTGTAACCCCTGGTAACAAGCAAAAGTAATGCGGGAGGTGTGTATCACCTGTGCAATGGTGTTAGTACTTCTCAACAAAGTAGTAGCTGAGTCCTTTGAAAATGGTCTTAAATTTGTATCCTCAGAGCCCTTCTGCTGTGGGGAACAGTGATCCATCACTGGAAAGAACAGAAACACAGACATATTCGAGGTGTAGCACACGTAAGGGCTGTGTGTGATACAGCAGTGTGGATCAGAGGGCTGGAAGGGTCTTCAGTGTCTTTTCCATTGCCCTGAAAATGGATCAGCTGTACATAAAATCCTGGGAGCTGTTGCTATAACCCTCCAAGGGGGGAGGCTCCACTGCCTCCCGGCATACCTTGCCCTGCAGCATTGCCCTGGCCTCTTGCTTGTTCTTTTGGAGACACACAGATCTGGCTGTCATCTCCTCTGGGGTTTCAGGTTGCACTTGAAAACTGTTGCTGCCTTTGTACAGTTTTACAGTTTTGTACCGTTTTCCAGCTAATGCCTTGCCAGTGCCTCTCTGCAAAGTGCTGGACACTGCCTGATGTGCACACTGCATCTTTTCTCATGGTCGAGGTGTTTAAGGCCACTTCATGGCACAGAAGTACTGAAGGCAGCACTCAGTGCTCTGGGTGGATGTTTTCTTCTTCCAGGAGCTCCTCCTCTGCAAACTTCCAGCTGTCCAGCCTTCATAGTTCACAAACTCAAGCTTTCTTTTCTCTCTTTTCATGCCACCTTGGTTTTTCAAAGCTGTCTCTGGAAACCTATGGGAGAATTGGGCAAATTCCGTGATCCTTCAAGTGATGACCTTGAGTAGGCTGATGGAGTGTAACAACCCCAAAACCACAGATAATGAGAGCATCAGAGCTGCTCACACATTTCTTCAGGGGCCAATGGGTTGGTATATCTGTGCACCTCAGGCTGTGTGCATACCTGTGGAAGATGCTAAACTGTGGCAAATACCTCAATACCTCAAAAAAAAAAAAAAAAGGAATTTTCTTTCAGAAAGCCCAACTCCCAGCAGAGTTGTGCTATTGTCTCCGTGGGGGCACCAGCCACACCTCTGCGGAGGTAAAAGGTGGTGTGGGCTGCAGGGTCAAGACAGAGCTCCTGTGTCATCTGAGGCCCCTGATTGCTTCTGTCTGGTTTTCTCTCCTCATCTGTCTTATTTGTTTGGTTTAATATTGACAGGCTATGCTAGAGCACAAGGCAAGGTAATAGAATTCCTCCATTAAGGAAGAGGAATTCCTTGTGGTCCTCCTTAAAATTGCTTTCTCTTCCTAAGTGCCTGTGAGACACACACGGAGGTGATTTACCTCCTAATACTTCATTTTGGCTTGGAGCTGTGGGCACTGATAAAACCAGGAGTCAGATATATGATGGCAGCACTTTTTCATTTCAGGATGCGCGGCTCTAATAAAAGTGCCTTTCCTACATGCAGGACACCAAGTTTTAACCTTTGTGATGCCACCAGTTTGCAAGGTGATCAGCCATGTCTGGTGGAAAGCAATGGCCCCACAAGTTCATGAAATTGTCCAGTTTTGGGGTTTAGGGTTGGTCTAGAAGGGGTTCAAACCCCCACCAGATAGTTTGCCTCACCATCACCTCTGTGGCAGTGGTGATGAGGAGGTATTCGCTGTGCACAGAGGTGCTCGGATGGAACCAGCGCTGCTCGGGAGATGGACAACATCCTGGAAAGAGGTTCCCACCTGAGGGCCACCAACTGAGCATTTGGGTAAGTAGACTTTCTCAGTCCTTCCCACTGCTGCCAGCTGCTTTGAATGTTGAATCATAGGTTAGAGTGAGTCTGCTGTGTGGCAGAGCTGGGAACTAAGCACAGGTCTCCAAAATCTGAGGCTAACGGGTAAATGTCCATTCCTCTCTTTACAAGAAAGCAGCTTCCTTCCAGGCTGGAGGATGACTGGCTGGCTAGATCGCATTGGCAGTACTTTCAACAGAAGTGGCTTTAAACTGAGTTTAAAACTGCTTCTGGAAACACACCTCAAATTAAAATGCAGGCAAGGCTGTAGCTGATATAAAACTGTGTGCATGCTTTGAGAATCCCTGGAGAGGAGCCCCACCAGACCCCGTCGGCAAGAGGATGAAGGGAAGACCACTTTGCAACCCCTCACTCCCAACACTGCACTCTTCCTCCTCATACTGCTTGACTTCATCACCTTGGGGCATCATTTTTAACTAACACTTTTAATGCTCCAATTTCACAGGTTCCTGGTGTATAATTAGAAGTCCTGACATCCTTGTCTTCTTGCTCCCTGGTGTCATGGGCCTGCTGAGAGAAGGATAGGCTTGACTCCCTCTCTTGCGGCACAACCAGCAGTAGGCCCTTCGTCAGGACAATACATCTGTCACCCTCCGTCAGCCTCCCTGTAATTAGCTCCAATGTTAACTGCTTTCCATCTCCCAGAGAAGCCAACGCCTTCGTGTTTGCTTCTCACTGGAAAAATTCCTCCTGCAGCCATCTGAAAGTGGCTGCAAGGTGCCTGCAGGCTGAGAAATGTGTAAATTCACAGTAATGTGAAAACCTCTCCTTAATATCCCTCGATCTGACATCATGATGTTTCCTAAATTAAGTCCATCTTTGGCAGTAAAGGCACTAAGCTGTGCAGCATTGCCAAGCCAAAGGGCAATTAATTTAGATGAGTTTTCAAACAAAGTCACGGCACAAGGACTGTATTTTTAAAATTCGTCTTTCATTTTTCTCCCCATGGGAGGAATTCTCACAGTTGGGTGCAGCTGTAAATAAATGAAAAATAACTGGGGAGTAGGTGGAAGTTTTGCACAACAAACCGAGGCAAATTTTTAAGCAGAGCTGAACTCCAGGCGCTGCACAGCCCTGGTCTGTAGCCTTCATTTTCTCTTCTGTTTTCTCCCCGTCTTTCAGGAAACGGAATTAGTCCAAGTGGCAGAGCAACAAAGGAGGAGCTGTTACCCAGACGTGTGTTTATTTTCCTTCTGCCACTGATTGCAGGGGATTGTAAACAATTATTATAGTTTTCAGATATCCATAAGATTTGCACAAAAAGGCTTTGAGGATTTGGGTTTTTTTAGCATCTGTAGAAGAAATTATTCACAGCCGTTGCTACAGCCCAGCTGAGCTTCCACCAGAGTTCAATGAAAATTTTACCATTGACTTCAGGGAAGCAAAACCAAGCCAGAAACACGAGCTTTGGACCAAGACATGCCAATGAAAAAGTTCCACTGACTCTGGAGTGACCTGGGTTAGACTGTAGATTTTTATACTGTGGGTCTATACTGATGTCTACTCACATGATAATTTCTTTCTGTTACTCTTACTAATTGTTTTAATTATTGGGTTTGGGGTTTTTTTAACCCAAGATGACATTTCTGTCCCTCATTCCTCTTTGTGTGTATAAAGCACTTGCTACGATGCTGGCCGGGACAGTTGATAGTGCTGTTTGGAGGGATTATAGTGACTGAAAAACAGGTAAGAGAAGGAAAGAAGTAAAGGCTTGGTTTCACATTTAAGGTTTAGGGATGCTTCGTGTCTCCTCATTGTAGGAACAGGGCTCAATTTCATGACAAACGCTCTCTGTGCCAGATGCCTTACAGGACAAGCACAGCCATGGGGTTACAAAGTTTATTCCCATTTTGCCCTTGGATTCCTAATGATTGTGGACATGAATGACTCAGATAAAACAAAGGATGGCTTTCTTCAACACGTTTTTCTGATCCTGGAGCGTTCATGACCCTTTTTGACTATTAATTTGAGCTGCTCTGAGATTTCAGCCATGCTGAGGATGTATATGGAAAGACCTGTTGTGTCATATCCATATCCAGCTCTTCTGAAAAAAATTCTTTATTTTATTTAAATTAATGCTTATAAGGATTGGGTTTTAGACTGACTTTTCACTGTGCTGTGGAATCCCTGTTTTCTGTATTTACCTGTAACAGGTTGGTTGGTGAGAGTGTAGAGGTGTTGGACCACATTCATGTGCGTGTGCACCCAAGTGAGAGGGAGGAAAATAGGTATGCTGTTGCTGGATACGTTGCTCTGGGGGTAATTTATGGGCACATTGGTTGTTCCTGAGACCATCAGGAATGTCAGTGTGTTAGATAGTAATTTTTTTATTCAAGTAACAAAATCCAAATAGCCGTGAGCTGTTTAGTGATGATTCATTATCAACTGGCCCACCTTCCAAGGCTGGCTTATACTTCTACACCTGCAATCCTTCTCCTTTTCTGTGTCTTGTAGAGCTATACTTAGTAAAGTTATCACTTTGGGACCTGTGATCACTGAAAGATCTTTGCAGGAGAGAACTGATTCTATGAGCACAGCAGCAGCCTGTCTTTATAACCTGAAATAGCTTTTCTTCCATTTCTATTTATTCCTGGTAAACAACAGTCAAACTTTGAAGGCCTTTTAGAGATAATTACTATTATTACTGGAAAACACATCTGTTCGACTGAGAGATTGATTAGTGCTTACTTAGATTCCTGGGAATGTTCACCTCATATTTCTAGAGGAAAGCCATGCGTCAGGGGTCTGTGTGAGTTCTCCAAAAAGAATGAATGAGTGTAGAGCAAGATGGTTAAGAGACAGTATCTGGATTTCAGGAAGCTTTTGGCAGGACTTTTCCTCTAAGGTTTTTAAAGAAAGTACACTTGTAAAAAGGGAAGGTCCTCTGGACAGGGTTGTTAGAAGAAACCATACGGATCCTCAACATCACAAGTGTGGTATGCCTTGATTTTACTTGCAAGCACAGCAGAAGAGGACGTTACACTGTATGCAAGAGCTCTGGTCACCTGCACCGCCTTGGAGCCTGGTGTAGTAATGTATCAGACATACCGACCTTGGGTGTAATAACTGCCTTAGCTTTTTGAAAAAAATGATGGGGAGAAATCCTCAATTTTCACAGTAGCAGGACCCTACTTGTGGGATCTTGTGCAAGGGACCTGTGGGATCTGTGCTAGGCCTTGTGCTATTCAAAATAGCATAAATGGTTGGGAAAATGGCTTATGCCAAACCATTAGCACTGCAAAGCATATCTCACCACATCCTCCTGAGTACCCATGCGGTGAAACAGCTGATGAAATTCAGCATCTCTAAACAGATAGTGATGGCATGGGGGAAATGGCCTAAAAAATACGCACAGAGAGGAGTAAATAACGTTGTTAAATAAAGCAGCGGAGTCGTCATGTAGGGAGGAGGAAGCCCAGTCTTGTTCCTGCGCCTCCTGAGAATGGTTTCCAATACACCCTGGCCCCAGCCCAAGGTGAGTGGAAAATTTCACACTTGGACCCTGTTTTATTTTCTAGCACAGTCCAAGGTTTGGATGGGCTTTCATCTCCTTCAGATCTACACTCAATCTAAGATTGTTTTCCCTCAAAGCATAGAATTGTATTTTAGCCTTCATGTGATCTTAGCAGTCAAAATTCAGTCCCACACTGAGTAACTCCGTAGTAGCAGAGTCTAACTACAATTTTCAAAAGAACCTGGATAATTTTGGAGACTAGATCCCATCTTATCTTCTGTTCTTTTATCCTTGCAGTGCAGATGATCTTCATATATAAGTAAAAAGAGTCAATATTTCTTACACCAGTACTCAGCAAACCCAAATGCTCTGAACTTCAGAATGAGTGCTTTGTGGCTGGTACATCTTTGCTCATAATAAAGGTGCTGAAAAATTCTGTATTATCTTGACGTTTTGCCTTCCTCTGGTGTGATTCCATTGATTTCAAGACTGTTAAAGCAAGGGAGGAAAAAATCCATCAAGCTAATTCTTGAAGAAGGTGCACTGAATATTCCTAGGCAGAAGCCAGCTGAACAAAGCTGTGCCTGCAGTGTTACCAATACTGAAACGTTCTTTTAAAGGTGTTTTTTTCTTCTGTTAGAATAACAAGATGTAACACTACATACACAAAGGAAGTTAAAAACACAGATGAGCTGAAGATTTTGCTGTGTGCTTTTGGGAACAGGGCACCGAGTGGACCCTGGCCTTTATTTCAGTGCAACTTGAATGTTCCAACTGTATATAACCTCTAAGAGATGGTACACAAATGATGGTACATTTTCAACATATATCATGTAGTTTAAAAAATCATGGTCCTTTTCAGATAGAAAGGCCAAAGAAATTATAATTAAGTGGACATTTAATTTGCTTTTTAGGCTTTTCACAAAGGAGCCAAGGAACATGAGGGACCAGAAGTCAGTAGACATCCTGAATTTGGGGATGGGATTCCTTTTTCTCTTTCCATGTGTCTCATTCCCTTCCCACCTTAATTTCAAAGCTAGAAAAATGCTGCAGAGTCAAAGGCTTGAATGTAGGTTCATGGATATAATGCAGGTTGTGTTATTACCTTTTTACATGGGTATTCCAGGAACGGAATAATTTACTGTGACTTAACTCACAAGAATGCTCATGAGCATGGAGTATTTCAAAATAAACAGGAAAATATTTGTTAATAGTTAGCTTAAGGAAATATGTGTAACAATTTCCATGGGGAACCCAATTTCTACTTGGCCATGACAAGACTGGCTTCACTGCTACTCAAAGATTACGGTGAGGAGGATGGTTTTCCACCTGTGCATAAGTCAGTACAGGAGCAGCAGCAGATGGGGACTGGCTCTGGGCCTGAGCTTTCCAGGCAGTGACCCATGAATCTGGTCTGTGGAGACATGGCAAGGGGACTTTATGAGGCTGTCCTCTCAATGAACAACATATTTGGGTTTAGAAGGTGGCTTTCCATAGCATAACCAACACCCTGAAAAACCAAAGGATGGAGCTGTCACAGGACTTCTTCACCCTCCAGACAATGGGGGACCTGGTACTCTGTTATTCTCATCCCTCTGCTCTGCTCCTTATGGCATTGTAATATCATGGAATCATTTAGGTTGGAAAAGACCTTTAAGGTCATCGAGTCCAACTGTAAACCCAGCACTGCCCAGTCCACCACAGAACCATGTCCCTAAGCACCACATCTACACATCTCTTAAATACCTCCAGGGATGATGACCCAACCACCTCCCTGGGCACCCTGTTCCAGTGCCTGACAGCCCTTTTGGTGAAGAAATTTTTCCCAATATCCAATCTAAAACTCCTTTGCCAAAATTATCACCCGGCCTAGAGCTCTCTTTCTGCTGACGTCTGAGTGACATCGATAAAAAAGGTGCCTGGGCTCAATCTAAACGAACCACACTGACAGGTGGGGAAGGGCCCGCAGCAATAACCAGGGTCTTGGGAATAGACGCCCCATGCTTGCCTGCTCTGCCCTCCTTCTAAAGCTGTTATGCGAAGCTTGCAGATACTCTGCTGATAAGGTATCTTAGCACTGAATGGTTTTGAAAAAGTGTTAGCTACTGTTAGGGGGAAACCACATTTCTACTTTCTCAAGCCATCTATGCATAAAGGTGCTCAGTCCTAGGCAGAGCTTGTCTAAAGCAACACGGCAGCAACAAGGTCAATTGTATTGACCTTGGCTTGGGTGTAGCCTCAGCTCCACTTCCATCGGGGCTGAGACTGTCAGTAACCAGCCAGAACTGCTCCCCCCCAACAGCACTGCAGCTATTGAGCACTGGAAACAAGCTGTCAGTGTTGTTGACTGAGCTACAATTATGGGTAGGAAGTAACTGAGAAATAATGTCAAATCAGTGTGATCCTGTTTGTGACACACTCCAATCTGCAAACAAGACAGGAGAGAAATTCTTCAAATAAATGATTTATTTAATGAATTATTCATCCAGCTTTAATCTAATCAATCAATCAGAAGTCCGCCAGCACCACGGGACACAAATGGACTAATGTTTTTCAGACATTAGAAGGTACAGAAGGTAACTCCTGATCAGCAGCTAGGACAAGTATGTAGTGTTTCGGGCTGTGGGATATGTTCCTGGATGTAGCTGAATCAATATGTTACTAAAGCATATTTCAGCTATTCTACACTGAGAATAAACCCATATTCTTCTTCCCCATTTATTTATCTACCCTGTTATATCCCAATAAAATGTCAGCACATGTTGGAAACTCCACATGGGCCCATTCTGTAATGTCAGCTTGGGCTCTGAGGGTGTGCAAGCACTTGAGTTGATTTGCACCCTCCACGTGCGAAGGCAGCTGAGAGAGTGGGGGTCTGTTGTTCCCTCCTTGCTGTGAGGCTCCAAATGATTCCTTGTGCTTAGCCTCTGCATTCAGGATTACCTTGAGATCGATCTTGGTTTGCAGGAAGTCTGCGTTCTCCCCCACCACAGCAAACATGCACCATGTCAGCGTTTACTGTGCTATTTACATCACATCATCAACTTTCTGGAGACCAGAAATGTTCACAGACTCTCTGGAAATGGTTTTCTCTTTTCATTAGAGACTGAACAAGCCATCTCATTTGCTTCTATTTGTGTGGCATTTTCAATGTGATAAATCACCTTGGTCACACATAACTTAGACTATCCCCTCTCCTACCTATCACTGAGACTATGCCTGCTCCCAGCACCTGCCTAAGGCTGGGCCTATGGAGTATTATACCTGCAAAGTGCATTTACTGGGAACACAACATTTCAGCAGGGCTATACTTTATGCAGACACAGGAAAACCTTCCTTCACCAGGGAAAGAAGCTGCATCACCAGGAGAGCGGTTTTGCCAGGATGATGCATCCACCACCGCATCGCGCTGCCGACGGGGCTGAGGAAAGGTGCAATCACGGGCTGACACAGCTGTCAGCAGGGATTGCTCTGAAGACGTAGCTAGGTTTTATTTTTGGTGTTGCACCTGGAAACTTCGGTGCAATCACGGTAGCTGCAGCCTGCTCGTTCATGCTGCTTAGTTACGGGAGAGCAACCTCATATTAACACATGAGCGGTCCCTAAATGAGGGATGCCTGCGGTACCTAGGCAGCTGTTGCTTGCTCAACCTTCTCTTTGCAAAGCCGATAGGCACGCTATAATCCTGCTCTTTACCTGGGGATTAGTTTGGGTATTGCAGCTATTTAGAACTCAGCTTCAGCTGGAGATCCTGACAGATGCTCATAATGGGCCCAGGCTCCACAAGCTTCGCTCATTTTTCAGTGAATCAAGGATCATGGAAAGATAATGGGCTCTCCTGAGCGCTCCCGTGGGCTTGGTGTTCATTGAGAAGCTCATTAAGCAATGTCAGCTGAGGACAGACTGGCTGGGTTGCTCGCAACCCCAAACCTCCAAATGACTCATTCCCTTGCCAGACCAAGGGGTGTTTATTGGCTTATTTCTGATGGTGGCTGTCCCGGGTCTTGCTACCTAGGGAATGTTTTACCAGCTCCAAATTGCGCAAGGACAAACCAAAAAGCAAAGCAGCCAGGAGAAAGGAACAATCAGCCACAATCAGTGGCTGAAGCATGATGTACGTTTCTGCCTTCGCGACTGTCAACAAACCCAATTACTGACTGATTGGCAGCGAGTCAGGGTAAAGCAGTTCAGCTGGGATTAGATGGAGAAGGTTAATGCAGTGTCGGAAAGTAAATGTTAGCTGCTGGTGTTGACTGGGCAGAGCAGGGTGCAGTCTTCTCCTGGATAGGGGTGCACACCTGCCTTGTCTTCACCTGCAGAAATTACTGTGGTGCTTGCCCGGTTGGGATTTGGAGGCACGGAGGGCACCCAGGAGGCAGAAACGGGGCCAAGCAGACTCGGCAGCGGTGCAGGAACAGGGCAACAGAGGCTCAGCCACTGCAACAACCAGAGAATGAACACTGAAAGATGGGTTTGTGGATTTGAGGGAGAAAACAGAGCTCAAGAGCCTTGTTTAGAGCTCATCTTCTGATCACTGCAAAAAACACAAGGGATATAAGATGCAGTCATGCCGCAAACAAATCCTCTGCAGCCTGGAAGAGGTTTTCCAGTTGCCTTGATGCTAGAAGCACCACTGTCTGTTGCCTGAGCAGCCTCTGCCACCCCCTGTAAGGAAATTCTGCAGTTGGAACCTGAAAAAAAACATTCAGTTGGAATTTTCAGTTTCATTTATAATCTTTGCTATAAAATCTTTGCTATAAACCCCAAGAGAGCCTAGTTTGTTTATAACAGATGGGACCAGATTCTCTGCTCTCTTTCACTAGTACAAATCAATAGTTACTATATTAAAGTCAGTGAATTCACATGGTACAAAATCAATGCAAAACAGAAAGCAAACAAATCCGTGTATTAAAGTAACAGGTAGTACGTTGCCTCCTCTCATATGGTGGGTACTATTGCCTATCAAAGGTATTTTTCCCTGCTGCTAAGCCCACTCAAGTATTCATTATTTGCTTTTCATAGCAAAAAAAAGAAAAAAAGTATCAACCACTTAGATTTTAAAATGCAACATTTCCAGGTGTTCCTGCAAACCAGAATTTAAGATCTTAGAGCTTGTCTTGAACTCCCTATTTTTTCTGTTGCTTAGCTGGTGAAAATATATTGGCAAAAAAAGATGTGATGCTCCACGGTAAAAGAACTGTTCTTTGGTACGTGATGTACTCGCAGCAACATGAACAAAGCTACTGCATCCCTTTGCTGCTCTCCAAAATTCCTAAAAGAAATCAACTTTTATGTGAACAGTTTTCCCTGTCTGGAAACTAAGTGGAAGAAAAGGAAGACAGCACCAAGAAGTGCAGCAGTGAAAACAGTGGGGAAAACACATCGCATCTGGGGCATGCACAAATGACCTGTAGCTTTGAGACCTGATTCATCTTCTGCTGAAGTCAATTGGGATTTGGCCATTGCCTGTAACAAGATAATTCAGTGGCTCAGGACTGGCGTTGCACTCGGAGAATCCTCCTTGGAACTGCTTTGTTGTCTCTGGCCATGGCAAATGCTGTTGTGCTTTACACTCCCTCAGTCTGGTCCACGGCTCTAGTCACCTTTGTCCATCTCCATGTGCCTCTGATGTTTTCTCACTAGCATTGGGTTGAAGCTTCTTATTTTCGTTCATCCTTTCAGCTCTCCCCTCTCACTCCTGCCCCTTCTCACCCTGCAGGCCACTGGCCAAGGCTGAGCCCATCAGGGGATAACATGTTTACGAGAGAGTAAAAACTGCTGTGCAACATCAGCTGGGAGAGGAGGGAGAATATGTGACAGGAACAGCCCTGCAGACCCCCAGGTCAGTGGAGAAGGAGGGGCAGGAGATGCTCCAGGTGCTGGAGCAGAGATTCCCAGGCAGCCCGTGGTGCAGCCCATGGTGAGGGTCACAGGGGACCAGAGACCCACCTGCAGCCCAGGGAGGACCCCACCCCAGAGCAGGGGGATGCCCAAAGGAGGCTGTGACCCCATGGGCAGCCCATGCTGGAGCAGGCTCCTGACAGGAGCTGTGGCCCGTGTAGAGAGGAGCCCAGGCTGGAGCAGGTTTGCTGCAGGACTTGTGACCCCGGGGGGACCCAGGCTGGAGCAGCTGCTCCTGAAGGATGGCACCCCATGGGGGGACCCACGCTGGAGCAGTTCATGGAGAACTGCAGTCCCTGGGAAAGACTCACCTTGGAGAAGCTGGTGGAAGACTGTCTCATGGGAGGGACCCCGTGCTGGAGCAGGGGCAGAGTGTGAGGATCCTCCCCTGAGGAGGAAGGAGCTGCAGAGACAAAGTGTGATGGATTGACCACAACCCCCATTCCTTGTCCCCCTGCACTGCTGGGGGGGAGGAGGTAGAGAAATGGGAAGCAAATCTGAGCCTGGGAAGAAGAGAGGGGTGGGCAGGAAGATGTTTTAAGATTTGATTTTATTTCTCATTACCCTACTCTGATTTGATTGGTGATAAATTAAATCAGTTTCCCCAAACTGAATCTGTTTTGCCCATGATGGTAATTGCTGAGTGATCTCCCTGTCCTTATCTCAATCGAAGAGATTTTCCCTCCCCCCTCCCCCCAGTCTAGCTGAGGAGGGCAGTGACAGAGCAGCTTGGTGGGCACTTGGCCTCCAGCCAGGCTCAACCCACCACACTTCCTTTTGTTCAATTTATCTTTTAAATGAGAAATGTCTTTGCAATTTGTACGTCCAACAAGAAAGAGAAGAGACAGCGAACAGCTCATCCTGTAACATCCTGTGATCCTGTGGTCTCCTCAACATGTGTCTGATGTTGTAGATGGGAAGATTTGCATGTTGGGGAAAGTTTGTGCCAGTGTGAGATCATTAGACAAATATTTGGACAACAAACATTGGATCTGAAGCGAGATAGAGCTGAGCCTCTGAACCATCAGGATCTCCTTTCTTTTCTGTGGAGTAGTGTTGTGGTCACAGTCTGTGAAAGACCAAAATCTTCTGATGCAGCAGAACGAACTTACTCCAGGGACCTGCTGCCAGGAACTTCAAAAGATTCTGCAAACAAAGCAAGTAGGAGAACTAGAAACCAGAAATATAGCAAAGGGTAACACTGGCTTCTGAAGAGCTGCAGGCACAGACCAAGGCCAAGCACCTTAGTCTTTCTTAGCCTGTTGAAAAGGGTTAACAGCAGGCAGGAGTCTTGTCTGCTTTAGTGCCTCTAACAGGGACATTTGCAAGCTGCTGGCAAGTGTTCAGAGGACTCAGGAAGATCAAGTACTGTCATGGTTTAACTCCAGCCAGCAACCAATCACCACGCAGCCGTTCACTCCCTCCCTACTCTCCCAGTGGGGTGGGAGGAAGAATCAGAGACAAAGGCAAGAAAACTCATGGGTTGAGATTTAATAATTGAACATTTCAATTTAATAATTGAAAATAAATGAAATTGTGATAATAATACTAACAGTGCAAATAATACTAACACTACTAATACTACTAATATTACTACTGCTAATATGTAATGGAAATAATACTACCACTACTACTAATATGTAATGAAAATAATGGAAAAGAAAACAAATGATACAGCTGCTCACCACCCACTGACTGACACCCAGCCAATCCCTGAGCAGCAAGAGCCAGAGTTGGAGAACCCAAGAGCCAGAGCCCCAGAGCCAGACCCAGAGAGAGGAAGAGAGACCCCTGGCCCACACCCTCCAGCCTATATACCAAGCATGATGGTTGATGCCATGAACTGTCCCTTTCGTCAGTTTGGGTCAGCTGTCTGGTCTGTGTATCCCCCCCTCCAGCTTCTTGTAGAGAAGAAGCCAGGAACACAGGTGCAGTATGAGAAACGTTACAAGTCCTTGAGTTGGTACAAACAGTCGTCAGCAACAACTGAAAACAATAGTGTGTTGCCAATAATCTTCTCAGCAGAACCAAACCATGGCCTCATGCTAGCTACTGTGAGGAAAAAACCTCTATCCCAGCTAAAACCAGCACCAGCACAGATGTTCTGTTCAGTTGTCTCTTTTCTTTAGAAAAGATGCTGGATAATTCACATGGCTCTTGCACTTCAGCCACACTTATTTCTCAAAATTACTGCATGTCTTTCATCTTTGTATTTTTAATAAAGAACAAATGAAAAGCAACCCGACCAATGAACCCTTTTAGTCTCCATCATTTTTATCTTGAGTAGATGTGTTACCTGATTACTTAACCCACATTCTCTTTGATTCCTTTACTGTTATTTCCTCTGTATGAGTCTGGAATCATTCAATGACAAGCCAGAAGATGAGCCCTAATCTCCTTTTAAAGCCCAGGCAGCTTTAGTCCTCTGTAGTGCATATGAGATATACTGAAATGGCCTTTTCATCTCCAGGTTTGCATAAGGAGCAGGCTCCTGCTCTCTCAGGTGGTGATTTTCCACCAGCATGACTCCTCACCAGTGTTTCCACTCTCAGTTTCCTCTGAGCTGCTCATGGTTTCAGTAGCAGCTCACCACTGTCGGTGCAGAACCTGGGGGGTTGGTATGGTCCTTGCTGAAGTCCAGGTTACCCCCAGATTAGGTGGTGCAAAGCTGCCCAAGGGATTCATTGTACGGGGGCAGAACCAACAGTCTTCAACAGCTCTTTCCTTAAGCTATTAGAATTTGTGACATAAATTAAATCAGCAGGATGATCCTTCCACCCTGTTCCAGCTCTAGGCATGTCCATGATCTTCATCTCTCTTTCTGAGTGCTTTTATGCCGCTTGAGTGTCATAAGGGGTAGCACTGGTGTAAAGGCAGTCTCTAGCCCTGAAATTCGTGGTTGGGCATCATTTGTGTGAGGCAGTGCTAGCTGGGTACATCATTGCATGTCTGTAGCGTGAAATTCAAAGCCATGAACCTCATGTTTTTACCTTTCTTGTTCTACAAGCAAAGAGTGTCACAAGGTGGGATAGGAACTAATTTGACCACAAAAGTTTTTTTCCCAGATGGTAAAAAACCTACACAATAAACCATGCCTTCCCGCTTTCTACAAATTCATCAGCACAACTGTTTCCCTTGGTCCTCTCACCATGCTCCTTTCTCATTCTTTATTTCTCCAGAATTGCTTCTCCATTAGCTTGTCAGTCCTTCCACCCACCTTTACCTCCTGTCCTCTGTGAGATGAATTTCCCTTCATCTTTTTCTTCTTAGATTGGGCTTAACAGGACGTGGGACAGCGAAGATGTTCCTTGCTTCCCAGTAGTAAACTCCTCTTCCTCTAACTTCTTGAGCTGTCTGAACTAAAAAAAAAACACCAACCCATTTCACAATAGATACACAACCAGTATTTCCTTGGGGATATTTAATGATACACAGAAGCATTCACTGAGCACATCACATTAACTCCGCTGTAATTATTTTCTCACAATTACATGCTTTTTTTTAAAAAAAAAAAAGGCAGATAATCACTGAAAGTAAATGCATTTCTGAGAAGACTTGAATGTTCCAAAGTGAAGACTGGAAGTACCATATCCTAGGCATTATTGCTTCTGCAATCTCTTTGTTCATTTGAGTTCTTATTTAGAAATTATTTGTAATTTCAAAATGCATCAGTGAGTGAAAGTTTGGTTCCCATTTGTTCTTGCCTTCATGGTTTCTGCTTCACGAGATCATTTTCAGAAGTGCATTAGTTATACATTCTTGCAGAGCAAGTGTGAGTGTTCTCTGCAAATGCACTTGCCAAAGCCGCCACTGAACATTAATAAACATTACACCTCTCCTGTTTTCTTCATTCAGGGAGGTTTCTGCATTAAGTCATCCACCAAATAGGATCACTGTTTCACAGGTACTGCTATGCAGTAATTATCAGGCAAAAGCATCAGTTAACGAATTAAGCAGTCTCTGGAACAACTGATAAAAATTGCAATGCAAATCCCAACCCTGCATCCACAGTCAGTTGGGTACTATCAGGCGTACTTCTTTATGGCACCCATTAGGTGCCAGTACAAACTTAGCAACAGTAGCTGGATTTATGAGCAAAGACCTTGTATCCCTCCACATTCGGAGCAGTATGTGGGCTGGGATTAACATAATGCCATGCGATGACTGAGGCTTTTCTGATTTCCTTTTCTTTAGGACCGATGTCATGGAAAGGCATCTAGTACCATCTGGTGAATGTAGAAGGGGACCAAAGGATTTACTCTGTGACTAGGTTCCTCATTTCTTCCAGTTTAGAGCTATAAAGCCTTTTTACAGTCTTTTTCTTGTGTGGAGCTAATAGGTGGATACGCATGATGACATATTTGATCTGCGTGACATTCAGTGGCATGCAATTTTGTTTGCCATTTTAGAAGTAGCAGCTCTAACGTCCCCCTCCAGACCTACAGCTCCTCCCAGATGGGGCTGGTGGGAGGAAGAAGAAGGGTCTCTTCTTCTTCTGGGTCTCTTGCCAGTTTTTCTGAATTAAGAGAGTTCTTAGTCTGGAAGGCTTCTTTTTGGCATCTTCTGCTTGATGACAGTCTTACCAGGAGAAGAAGTGACCAAGTGCTGTGCAGCAGGCTAAAAGGTCAGGGTGGACGGTGCTCCCAGGACACTGATGGTCACTGTCTGCAAGGCTGGATGTCACTGAGTAATGTCCTTCCCTGGTTTCAGCTGCATGGATTTCTGCACAACATCTGCACTGTGTCTCCCTTCTGTTGCGTGCAACCAAGTGTACAACCACGGGCAGGGTGCAGGATGCTCAGAGGTTTGTGGGAAGCAGAGATACGTGTGTAAATCACAGTCTACAATGTGAATTTTCTGAAATGTGAATAAAAATGTAAATGGTAAGAGGCATTTAATCTTTCAAAATTTGAAACTCATTTTGTTCTCTTTTCAGGAAGCCTCAGGGTCACTGTGACTCACCATTCCTCTTGGTGGCTGCACAAAAATCTCAGGAGCTGGGATAGACCAGCTTTAGGTCATCACAAGCTCCCACAGGGAAGTGTTTTCCTTGCTGCGTGGAGGGAGCAGCAGCAGAACGGTTTAATGGTGAAGGCAGCAATCCCAGCTGAGTGAGTCCCACAGTCAGGGGACGTGGGGTGGGTGAACCTTGCACTTCCTGTCCTTGTTGGCCAAATGGGAAGAGGATGTGGGCTACCATTTTGATGGACTCTCCTCTCTAGCAATAATGTGGATCTGTGACCACCACCAGCTGCCTGGGTGTTTCCATTCCTTCTTCACAGTCTGCTTGGCCAGAGCAAGGCTGTCCTATGCCTTCCTTCTACTCAAGCTTTCTCCATCAGCTCCCTGTCCAGTTTCTGCAACAGGAAACAGGCGGCCTGCTTTTTCACCCCATACTTTTGGCATTTAATTCCCACTTCTTCCCAGTCTTAGGAGCTTTTGGACCTGGTGAGTCCTTTTCTATGGATTTTTTCTTGCACTTGCGTGCTTTTGAGCTGTAACCCAGGCAACTTCTTCTGTTTAGGACTTGTTTGAGTGGTTGACCATCCAAAGCATTGACTCTGCTGCATCAGGCCTTTGCAGGGTTCATATCACCAAATCTATTTGATGTATGTAGTTAGAGTGATGATTAAGAGCATCCCTGGTATATTGCAGTCATAAACATGGTTTGGCTTCCACAGTTTATAGAGGGGGAGGCTGACCTGGGTTAATCTTCTGAATTTACCTTTTGTCAGTGTTGGAGGGTTGGATCTCTACCTGTGAATGCAAGAACTGCAGTTCCTGATGAGTTTCAGCGAGCGCTTGTATTTGCTCTTCCACAGGTTGTGTGGATACTGGAGACACATCCCTTGTTTCTGTAAGGTGTTATCTCCATATAGAGAGCTCATTATGGCAATATGGTTTTCAATTTGCTAAAACATACCAGAAGGAATTTCAGTTGTTAAAAAAAAAATCCATCTCGATGAAATTTGTACTAACGGCTGCATATATTTCAGCTGAATGAGTTTCCTGCACAACTGAACACACTGTGTACTTTCTGACAGAGCCACAGAATGCTTGGCTCTCAGTCAGCACATCTCGATGCAGTGTTAGTTATCTGTAAGAGGAGATCACAGACAGTGTCCAGATCTGCCATTTCTTCGGCAAGTCTCATAACAATCAATGTTTCTAAAGTGCCAGAACTTGGAGTAGTGGGAATGTATGAACCACTTATCTTTCCCTCCTGGAGAAACCTCACCTTAACAGACATAAAAGAAAGCTTCATGGGCCAAAATGCAGGCTAAAGTTCAAAAAGGAGAAACACCTACAGCCAAATTTGATAAGAATTGATTGGTGTATACATGTTTCAGTTCTGTAAACTGCAGTACCTGTGTATAGCACTACGCTGGGCCGAGTAGCCCGTCATGAACCATGTGCCAAATAAAGATGGTCCTTGATTCAAATGTACTAGGTTTTATTTAAAACTAATTTTAAGTCAGTGCTATGATTTCTGGCTACTTGAGGTAGTTGCAAAGGGTGACGCTCATAGTCTCAGTAGAACTGGTCTGCTGCTGACACCTCCAAGTCCTGAGCTTGATATCCCGTGATCTCATGCTGAGGTCTGCTGTGACAAAAGCCCTGAGACCAGGTAGTGAACAGCTTCATACACATATTTCATGTGCTAGTTACTCTGTGCTGAATAAAGAAATAAACACAAGAATCTTGTTACAGGGATTGGCTTCTCCAGGGAGGGAAGTCAAGGTTGCTGGTGCCGTGCTGTGCATTGACTGTGACAGTGGTACGGCACTTGCTTGGGGTGTTTTTTTCTAAGGTGGAATAAACCTCATTGGAAGTGAGACGTTTAATCAGCACCTTCAATGCGAGGCAGTGTTACAGACAATTAAGCAGGAGCTTGTACTCATAAAAGCAAATGTGAAATTACTCAGGAGTGCCAGCAATTTGGGAGGAGATTTGCGGAGCGTGGTATTGGAAGGAGCATGAGTGGGTGACGAGAAGCCGTGCAGGTAGCAAAGAAAGCATTCATGTCCCCTGCAACCCTGTCTGTCTTTGAGATTGAGGTTTGGGACCAAGTGCTGGCTGGACGGGAAGCAGTGAAGCTCTTTGTGGTTGCTGGTTCACTCCTACGCTCAGTAAAGCTGTGCTCTGGATGTCTGTACATGAACACAGTGACATCAAGGATAGGTGGCTGTGCCTCTCCTGCTGCCTTGCAGCTGGAACACCTTGCAGGACCCCTAGATTATATATCAGTAAAATAAAAAAAGGTGATGGGTAAGACAGCAGAGGCAGCCAGCCAGTTTAAGGAGAACTGTGAGCTGGCCAAGGCAGAGCATAAAATAGAGAGGGTCACAGACCTGGACGTGGCAGTAAGGATTTAAAGCCCAGCGACTTTTTCAAAGGAGAGAGAACCAGATCTCTATCAAGAGGTGTCAGTTTTTCTGGAAACTCTAAACAGTTGGACACCATCTTTCCATGAAGAGCAACTGCTGAACATCTGCACATGTTGGGAGCCCCTCTGCAAATCTTCCTTTTTGGAACAGAGAACCAGCTCAAAAAGATGACCCACAATCTGCTATAGAAATTTCCCCATGAAAGAGTGGAACCAGAGAAATATTGGCTGACTGGGATTTGCTGACAGATGCGAAGGACAGCGCAGAAGGCAAAAATTCATCACCAGAAAGGACTCAATGTGAGCTGGAGGCTTGGCAATGCAATTGGGCCGGTTGAGGTAATTGGTAGAGATGTGATATTTACAGCAGTTCTGTGGAGCTAGAGAAGACTTTGGGTCAGAAAGGACCTCCAGCAATCAGAAGTCAGCTCAGGTTTCCTACAACCTCTCCCCATTCCCATTCAGACAACATTGGGTTTCACAGAGTTAGGGGAAACACAGCAAGAGGAGCTTCTTTCCATTTTCTTATTCTGACTTCTGTTAGAAAGCAAGTGGTTGGCAGAGCACGAGCTCCCTGTTCAGCTGGGTTTAATAAGTGTGAGGACAAAAGTGATCCTCAGCTGGCTCGTGACATTACTGAATGCTTAGAAAAACTCATAAATCCAGTCTGTAATACCAGGGAAATTAGTGATTATAGGAAAAATAAGGGAAGCAGTTCAGTTAACTGCAGGCACAGTGTAAAAATTGGCAAGAAAAAGAGCTACCATAAAATAAGTCTATGCCGGATAAATTAGCTTAAAATTGAGATTACTCCTTCATTCTGTGAAACAGGGACACTGAACAGAAGAAGCTAACGTTGGAGGTAGAAATACTACCTCTCCACATCTGCTTCCATCTGGGTGGGTTAAAAACAACAACAGGAATTTGGCTCCTTTCATAATCAGATGCGTGATGGGAAGAGTGTGCTGTTCCAGATGAGCCACCTCAAGCTGTGGAGGTCAGTGAATGGATCTGATGGGCAGCCAAGTCATGGTGTCCACAGGTGAGGTGAGGGGACGGGGGCTACCACCCCAAAAGAGGTGAAGAAGGGGCTGGGGGAATTCAGGCGAGGAGCCTGGCTCTGCTGAATGGCTGAGATGATGAATCTTTGGGGGAGATTTTATTCAGGCAGATATGGGGGGATCTGAGAGATGCCCTGCAGGTTTGTCTGTGGCATTCGCATTTTGGGATGTGGCCTGGCTGGTTTGCAGGGTTTTCCGCAGAAGAAGCTGCACCAGCCTGAAGATGCATTTTGGGGAAGTGTTCGAGTCTGTTGGTGAGGCAGGGCAGAGCCTTCTGCGTGGGCTGAATGTCCATGGCAAATGGCAAGTGGGAGAGCAGAGATCGTGAGCCCTGAATGTTGGTGAGCGTGCAACACCAGCCTGGGAGGAGAAGAAATAGGATGAGGATGAATCTGAGCTGCCAGTGTTACGTTGAAGCGCTGCCCAAGTGCCACCCAGAACTTGTTAAGGATCCTCAGTAGATGGCCCAAGAGGCATTGGATCGGGAATCAGGAGATGCTCTCCTACTCTAATTCAGACACAACTTTGTTCGATACAAGTTGTACTGCACTGGTTCCGCCAAAAAATGATACTGGGGAGAAGCAGATGGCAGCAAACAAGATTAAGTCACTTTTAAGATTCTTATCCACTAGCACAGACATATGGCTCCCTGGAGACCATAGAAGGTTCGGTTTTGGGGTTTCTGTATTAGATTTTAAACACTGCAAATAGAAGTAAATCCAGAGGATGGGGACAAATCTGCCTTCGGAGCAGAACAAAGCCTGCGGCACCTTGAAATAATGGCTTTCAGCCTGTGCATTGTTCCTGGCACATTTGGGAAGCTCATGGAGAAAGCATTACACAGCATGCCTATTGAATTTCAAATAAATATAAAGCACCTAAATCCCTCTCAATTTATTCATTGAAAATATCTTCTACCTTTTCTGCATATTGAACCCACTACAGAATCTAGTTATATAAACCCTAGTTGGAAGTAACTGGATTTGCTTGTTGGATGGTTTGATGTGAAGGATTTGAACACTTTGGAGGGGATTGAATAAGGATCTCAACATGCAAAAGCAGTGCAGATATACCTGACAGAATAAACTGAGAGGCAATGCAAACAGAAATACTGATAAAGCGATAACAGTAGCACCAGAGGAGCCACAGATACAATGAGCAAAATCCAGGCATATTGGATTTCTCCTAAAAAAGTGGAGATTTGAGCTTTAAGGGCAGCTATTCACTAAATGTGCACTGTCTGCTCAGTTTAGCAAATGAGACTGTTATTCCCTTGATTGATTTCAGCTGTAATGAGCATGTTTTATCCTTCTCAATTCATATGTTGTGTCTCTAGTTCTTGAAAGGCCATGTGTCCATGCTCTCTTTGAGTGGGCTTGGCTCTTGCAACTGGACACATGCAAACATTCACAGTCAAAAGCATCCTCCACCTCTTCCTTAGCTATAAGCTTGAAATTTGGCTTGTTTTCTGAAATTAAATTTTGCTCCTTTTTAACGAATCCTTCACTTGTCTGAAGACAGTCGAATTTGGAATCCTAAGGTCGAGACACACACCCATCTGCACATCACCAGGCATGTATACCTATGGCTGCTTTATATTGTTTATAAATACCAGTAACATGGGATTGCTTTCTAAACAGCGTAACCGTCTCACTGTGAAGAGCTCACGCACCAGTTGGTAATGTTGCATGGAGGCAGTAATGGGCATCACTGTATATCTTGTTCTGAGGTTTATGTACTTTCCACGGCTTTCAAGGAAGCCCTCCTGTCAAAAAAGGATTTGGGGAATGAATATGTGTTAAAAGACCAATTTAGAAGAGATGAGTTAAATGCTATACTGGGTTTCCAAACTGGTGGGATTATTCTGAAGCAGTACTTCAAATGACGGATTTAAAATGTATTATTTAAAATGTATTTGGTTCAAATTATGGATATTCAGTACCATGAAACACTCCCCAGCAAATCTGATCCAAGTTGTTTTCCTAAAAGCTTTCCACATAATAGGCAGAGCCTGCCTCAGTATCTTCAACAGCTGATTTTAAATTGCCTGCAAACTGTGAACAAAGTGGATACAGCATGCAAAAACCCACACGCTCCTTACTACACAGGATTTTAATCCTTTTCTGTCGCAAGACAGCTGCTACTATGAGCAGTTCTGGACAAGAATTTACAGCCCTAAAGCAAGCGGTGGGATACGAGGATAAGTTGAGTGAAACGTGTAGAGCGATCTCACTTTGTGATATTTATCTAACCTCTCAAAAATATTTTATGAGGACCGACTGAACGTGTTGAAGGGGTTGTCACAGAGGTACATGGGCTACTTCACATGCCTGGGGGAGAGGGTCTCAGGTGGTGCCCTCCTGCAATGATTCACCAGGTAGGTTGAAAACCAGGTAGGTCTCTCATTCACCAGGTAGGTTAGAAGAGTGTCAGCACTAGGTACCCCTTCCGTGTTGTATGCTGCCTGTAAACATGAATAGGGCTGATACCAAAAAAAAAGCACGTAAGAAAACAGTGCCACCGAAGTGTCCACATGCTTCACCAGCCTAGGGCTTGTGTACAGATGACTGCATGTGGACTGAAAATACATGAGCAAGCCAGTGTGAAAACTCAGAAAGATGCCCGGAGAAGCTGTGGATGCCCCATCCCTGGCTGTCTTCAAGGCCAGGCTGGATGAGGCTTTGAGCAACCTGGTCTAGTGGAAGGTGTCCCTGCCCATGGCAGGGGGGTTGGAACTAGATGATCTTTAAGGTCCTTTCCAACCCAAACCATTCTGTGATTCTATGATTCTATGAAATTGCAGGTGTGTGCAGATTTCATAGCCATTGGAGCCAGGCAATCAGTTCGCAGGGCCACAACCTTGGTCGGCAAGGCTCCTTCCAGCTAAACTGGTCACTCTTCTGCCTGTTCTCTGGAGAACCACCCTGCGGAGCAGGAGGCAGGTGGCACATCTTCTGCAGACGTGGGAACTGAACCCTGCCGGCCTCGGTCGTGTTTGTAACACACAAGCGCGTCGTGCATCCTCGTGTGCCATCAGCCCTTTCCTGCAGCGAGCGCAGAAGCCGGCTTCCCTTCTGGGTGTGGGGAGGGAACATGCTGCTGCCTTGAGCTGAGAAAAGAGCTCAGCCAACGTGCTATGAACTGCTTCGTGCTGTTTGTACTCTGCACATTTCTCATCGTGAAAGGAGACATAATAAACCTGTTTAAAAAAAGATGAGCGTTTAGGAGAATGGGAAGCGGGAATTGCTTCGCTCCCTCCTCAGACGACAAATTTGATTGTTGATGTGAGAAAGTCTGTTTTGTAAAAGCAGAGTGCAGCTGCAAAACATCAAACAACTTGAAAGGCAACAGATCTCTCTGAAGGGACTTTCCTACCTCTGCTGTCACTGGGATTTGGGCTGACAACCCCAGCACTGCCAAGCGCTCTGCTCCAGTTTGGACGGCTTGGTCAAGTTTGTATTCAAATGGGTTTGTTTAGCCATTTTTCTTCTTTCAATTTTCTTTTTTTTTTTACATGAACCTGATAAAATAAAAGTAAATGTTATGGCCTCGAAATTGCCGGTATGTGATGCTGGGAATCGCTGCTATGAAAAGGCAAAGCGGTGGGGTGGGAGCAGCTGTGTGCAGATCCTGGTACACTTTACAAGCAGAAGGGATTCCTATTCCCAGGCAGTCCTGTGAGGAAGCAGGCTGCTGAACACAAAACTTGTGCTATGTTTTGCTGTTGTGCCATTCCTAAAAGAGATGGAGCATGCTGCCTCGGGCTAAACCTCTGTGGTCAAGCTCTGCCCAGCCCCAGGCACAGTCTGATGCAGCAGACAGAAACCAGTTTGTGTCCTGGGTTGGGCTGAGAAGCCAACTGCCTCATCCGACAGCCAGGACACGTGTCCAAGAGAGGAGATGTCTGACCCAGGAGGCCCAACCTATAGGAAAGTGTGATGAAGAAAATTTTAGTGCATAAAGTCCTTCAACTCCAAATGGAATGGAGGGGAATGGAATGGAATGGAATGGAATGGAATGGAATGGAATGGAATGGAAAGGAATGGAGTATTTCAGTTGGAAGGTCATGTAGTCCAACTGACCACTTCAGGGCTTGCCAAAATTAAAGTATTTTCCAAATGCCTCTTAAACTCTGACAGGCTTGGGGCATCGACCGCCTCTCTACGAAGTTTGTTCCAGTGTTTGATAACCCTCTCCATAAAGAACTGCTTCCTTATGTCCAATCTACTGCACTTCTCAGTATCCACAGCAAAAGGTCATACATTTCACAGGAGTGTAAGTTATGAACTGATGTCCCCTCTCCCGAGTCCCTACTCTGCCCCTTTCCCTGTGGAGGCAGCCAGCCCTAATTAATGCACTTGCATAACTTCAAGGATGCTGGTTTCTTCACAGGGACCTAAGGTAACCTTGCCATTTATTTAAAACATTTCAGTGGTGGTCAGAAAGGCCAGATTAAAAAAAAGAAAAAGTGGAGCTTTTGAAATGTTTCTTACTTTCAATATTGTTACTAAATGCTACTGAGCCTAGTTCAGAGCGCTGAGGAGCAGGTCTGTAGCTGGTGTCAACCCAGCCATCTTTTGGTGGTCCACACTAACATTCTTCTAACATAACTTGATAGAGCATTTGATTAAATGACTTGGTGTTTTAATTTCAGTCTGATTAGCAACATTCTACGCCTCAAACTGTTGCTTAATGCTGTTAATTTTAGACTATGATACTCAAGAAAGAACCTTTTTTCACTAATAACTAGTACTTTAAGGGAAAGTCAACTGAACTGTACTCCAGAATCTCTCTTTGTTATGTAATTTTTCTGAAATGTGTTTTGGAATCAAAATGCATTACAAAATGCAAATGCGTTCGTTTGAGGCAAATTAGTTGTAAGTGTATCCAGAAATAGTGTAGACAGGCTGATGGATCTTCTAAACGGAAAACTCTCTTGCTGAAACTTCACACTGGAAAATGGAAGGAGACATGAGAACACAGATTAAAACTCATTGCTTAACTGAAGAAAGACATTCTTTTGCAGAGATAATGTATAAATAAGAGATTTCTCCATATTTGATGTCTCTATTTTCATTGGTGCTTCTTAGGCATCAGTTGAGAGCCACAACAACCACTTTATGTCTGCCGTATAGGGAAAAAGTGCAATTAAAAATGCCAAGAAATTATGTTCCAGACACTCTATTATTTTAAAGGTAATTACAAGTCTGTACCTGGACCAGTTTTATGTGTGATAATGACCTAAGTGAATACTGCTGAATATTTCCAGACAGACCTATAAATCTTTAAAGTTCGTGCTTCTTCAGGGAAGGTTTGGGAACACAGTGCACATTCATCTTGACTTTATTTTTTATTTAAACAAAACCAACTGTTTCAGATCAAGATACTCTCTTGCTCTCACATTAAATTCTAAACTCAACTTCTGTTTCCTTTTACACTGTGTGTAATTTATCTAATACGCTGATGAAAGAGAGAGATTTATAATTTTTATCTCTTTTCTGACCGGGCTAAAAACCTCTGACAGCCTAAACCAGCTATTTAGACTCCCCCTGCAGATAAAATGATGGACAGAAGCTGGGTCTCCAGGCACATCCCAGTGACCAGGCAGGTCCACAACTAAGCTGCAGAGGTGAGGGTCAGGGGTGGAGGACAGCCATGGTTGGAGATGAAGCTGGAGAGCTCGTGTCCCTCACCTGTCCCCCGGCCACGAAAGGCTCAGAGTTTCCAAATGCAAAGCCTCACCTCGTGGATGGCTCTGCCCACACAAACTCATGTTTTCTGCTGTTTCCCAGTTTAGTGTCTACTGTTAAAGCCACTTCTCCTGCTCCATCAGGACATTAGCTCGTCCAAAGAATAGTGGAAGAAATCGTTCCTTTTTCCAAACTTTTTTTTTTTATTCTTTCATTAGTTTTATCATTAGCACACTTCTGAGTACATTTTATTCCTTCGTGTCCAGAGAAAAGCTCACAGCTGTGGAGCTCCAGGAGCATCTCAGAAACATCTCCTGATTGTGGAATCAATCCAGGTATGGGGAAGGAATTATGAGGAAAAAAGGTGGTCCCTGTTTCCTCAATGGATAGTTTATCTTTTTCTTTTTTTTTTTGGCAAATCACCTATTAGCAGCGAGGTAACATGCCAGTTTTCATCCGTATCCCAAGCAGTAGCTGACTCTATCACAGTGTTTTGGCTTAACACAACCTGACAGGCATCCTTTTGGGTGATTTGTGGGAAGTGCAGCCAAGGCTTAGTGATTAATTGTTCTAAACGGAGACTGAGCTGTAAACAAGTTTTCTTGGCTCCTGCTCAGCAATGAGCATTCCCAAATTTTAGAGTCGGATTTTTTGTTGGCGATTTTCTTAACTATAGCTAAATTTTAAGAGCAATCTGGATTCTGACATTTGGATTTAGATTAGTATAGCTTTCATACCTCCATAGCTTTCATACTAGGACTAAGAACAGCTGGTGGATTATTGAGGGTTTGCTCTGGGCCTTGAAGCTATGTTTCGGGGCAGGTAAGAACCTGGCACTCTTCAAGTCTTTAACACCCCATCTCTCTGTAACAGCCCCAGGCACTGCCCAAATCCAAACTTCAGAGTAATGTGGATTTCTCCTCCTACCATTAGCAGGCCTCTGGGCACTTGTTCAGCATGGGTTGTCTCACTGCAGTTTCTCAGTGCGTATCATCGACTATTCGGATCAAGCAAGTGGTTTATTGCGGGTTTCTTTGGATTAGCAGGCTAGGACTCCAAGGCAGCATTAATGTTGACGTGAGCATCACTCAGATTCAGCCTTCAGGGCAGTAATTTTTAAACATGAGGAAGAGTGAGTATTGAAGCCAGTAGTATCTGAGGGAACTAAAATCAAAACTCAGGCAGAAACTGGAGAAATAATCCCAGATCTCTGAGCAACTATTAGGATCATCTCACAAGACTCCCTCTTATAATAAGTTCTATAGGTTTCCACCCTGTGTTTCCTTCACCAGCCTCAGACCTCCTTCTGCCTCTCCGGGTCTGAATCCTTTGGAAAAACCAGTTATTTGCTTCCAAGTGAAGGTAAGCTGCATGGTTAGCTCTTCCCACAGTTAACTGCCCTGGCAAAATATGGCTTCTTTGTATGTGGATGAATTTCACTTTGGTTCCTATTGAGTACGGTCCCTATTGTCAGAGGCTCTGTGTGAGAGCAAACAGGAGGGTGCAAGGCAGGCAGCAGGAGAAGCTCTGACCTGTGGTTTGCTACAGGAAAGTGATGGCAAGAGCCTCATGAAGTTCCAAAGTGATCCTCAGGGATCTTGTACTGGGAGAAGATGACTTTTTGCTCTACCACACTCATATTTTGACATGCAGAGCTTCCAAATCATAGGACAGCAGTGAACTGACTGCTCAAACCCAGATCTTCTGGCTTGCAACCAACCGTGGCTGACACACGAAGGAGAGCAATGCAGATACTCGATAAGGCATGGAATGTATTGCTCCACGGTACTACACTGAACCATTAATTGCTGGGATGAAACTGTGAATTAAGTGATTCCATTTGGTATAATTTGAGGAGATATAAACAGCTCAACACAACGGAGCATGTGTTGCTATATATCTCTGTACCAGGAATGCAGCTTGTTTCCCACTGGAACCCATCATCAGCCCAGGGCAGCAAGACGGATAAAGTTCAGATCCTTGACTAAAGGATCAGTACTGAACTAAAAGTGCTGCAAACTCTCTTAACCTCTCAACATTTCCCCCTAAGAAAATCTCTTGTTGTGAGCCTACTAAGGTACGGTGACTTGCTTTTCAGTTCAGCCTGTGGGTGATGCAATGACGGTCCTTGCACGAGAAATACCCACAGTTGCTCTACTTGCTGCACACTGCTCTGATCTGACCGGCCACAGGGAGCTGTCGTCTTCTCCCAGCACATTTCCAGTTGGACTCAGAATGGCAGGAGAGGTTTTATGCTCCTGTTTCTCTGAAATCTGAAGAATGTTTTGAGATTTCAGAGAAATTAAAGAAATTCAACTGTGTGTTTCATTTTTAGGATGCTTTGAAAATATAAGCAAAAATGCTTATGTCCCTCCAAAATCTGTATTTGCTGATTCATCCTTTGCTGCTTTTTGAAAAATCTAAATACCGTGCTCCGAACAACTTGCTAGTGCTCTTGTCACTGCTGCATACATTTTTCGTCCGGCTGATTTAGCCTCAGAAACCAGTGGACCATTCAAGCAGCTCTGGCTACATTTTCTCTTTGACTTCTCACGTCAGAGCCCTTTGGGGTTTGCAACCAAGCACTGATTCAAAATAAGTCTGGCACAGGACCTGACTAATACTCTTGCCTCTCCTCCACCATTCACTGTGACCACGTTGCAGGGCTACCTACAGAGCTGTGCCCCCTCACAATGTATATATGGGTCTAAACCAAACATTTCCAAGACCAGATGAGAAGCTCCTACTTCTTTAAGCATTAATGTCCTCTGGCACTAGGACTCTGCCTCTGTGTCCAGTGTTCACTTTTAAATTACGAGTAGGACCAGGCTCCACCAGGTCTGTGGGTGGATGATTGCCCAAGCTGTGATCACCCACTCACAGGTTCTCTCCATCCCACAAAGCCACCACTTTCCCAACCTGGGATGGGTTCACTGCCTCCCACTCTGCTTGGAGGTGCAAGTCCTTGTCAACCTTTACAGCTTCCTTCTTTCTTCCGCATAAGCCCCCTTTGTCCTTTTCCCCACTTTTAAAGGCATTTCAGATGAGTGGGTTTAAAAAGAATGTATAGAACAAAACGTAGATGGATGACCCCGGAACAGCTCATGGGGAAGGAGCTGTGCTCAGAGCAATTCTTGTTCAGGGTTTTTTTTTTCTGGGCAGAGGGTCTTGGGATTTTTTTATAAATCAAGCAGTACCATGCAGCTGAGCAGTATACCTCACAGGCAAAAACTTTGTTCAGAAATATATAAGGGCCATCTGATAAGTGGGACAAAAGAGGGTAATTCCTATGCTGTAAGACTGCAGAGCTTGCTAGAGCATCACTTCCAACTTCTATAGCACAGGACAGAACATTTCCTGCAAGAGCAACCCTGCTCCACACTGAGACATTGCTGCTTAACGTCAGTGCGTGCTTCAGAGATGCACACGGTTGCGACCGCACGGTCTGGGCAACTTGAACTCACCGTTTTGACAAACAATTTATTCCTCAGGGAGGAATGCAGTCTTGCAGTGCCCCTTCCCCCCTGGTCCAGCTCAGAGAGACAGGTCTGAGGTTGTACCAAGGAGAAGTTACACCCCAGTGAGTGCTGGCAGAGGAGCTCCTGGCTCTCGCTTCTGGAAACCTGAACTGCAAATGAAAAGTGTTTTGTTCTCCAGAGCTGCTAGTCCAGCACTGCTCACTGAAAACTGCACCAAGACCTCCTCCTCTGAGCCTCTTTTTCAGTTTGCACCTCCCATAAATCATTCTGGCAGCAGGGGGGCAGCAGGAAGCCCTAGCTGGGATCACAGCCCCATTGAGGGAAGGATTTTATAACAGGTAGTAAAAGAGTAGAGGAGATGGTGCATGTGCACAGATCAAAGGCAAGATCCACCCTGCCTGTCTACTTACTTTAGGTGTCTAACTGCAATACTTAAGCCCTAAGGCCAGTGTCTGGGGTTGTGCTGGGTACCTATGGTGGGTCAGCAGAGAACAGGGATGAGCCAAGGCCAGGCAGGTCACTGTTGGGGTGGGGGCCCATATGGGGCCCATGGCCAGGCAAAGACAGGGCTGCAACACAAGAATAGCACCAACCCAATGGACTTTTCTGTGCTTTCACACCATAATATGGACAACAAAGTGATCAGTGCTTCATCCAGGCACCTTCCACCATTTTACAGTGCAGAATCGCTAATTATAATAATTAAGAAATGTAAAGTACCACTAGACAACACTTAGCAAGGTGGTGACATCCTGCTAATTGCCTGATGGATGTTCAAAACCAAATAAGAACCACATATGACCTACATAATATTAGTCGACAGCAGGCATGTTTTGAAACACTGTTCCCACATGAGCAGGGTGCATCCATGTTTTACTTCTTGAGTAGATACTCAAAAATTCAGCAGGTAAATCCAACATCCATTTGCATCTTTATGATGGGTTCTTTTGACATGAAACTGTGTGTTGGAAGGTCAGCCTGCTCTTTTGTCTCCAGACTCAACAATATGTGTAACACTTGCAGTTGCCTGTGGTAAGGTTTTTGTGTTTATTGTAATGCTCAGCTGCAAAAGAATGATTTCCTGATGAGACCACAAGAGCCATCACTTGAAAAGTCATCAATATTTCTGCCTTCAGACGTTCATTTATAAAGAATGGCCAGTAGCTAAAGAACTGGTATGTCACCTGTTAAAAAACATGTATTTTGCTGCTGTCTGGTGATGTAGCTGTACTAAACCTCCATTCTACGTGGATATTATGAACTCACTCCAAGGAATTATTTAACTAGCAGGATCTTGGGCTAAAGAAGAAAGTCCCACTGTGCTCCCTCCCATCCCATCCCATCCCCCCCGTGTAAAAAAAGTCCACATAACTAATGCTTGAGCTATTCCCAAAACAAGGGTTTATATCATCTCAGTCTCATCTTGCATGAAGAGGTGCTTGCATTTCCCAGGTGCTCTTGCTAACAGATTTATGGAATGCCTTCTCATGCCTGAGTTGTGCTGGGCTGTCATCAAGCGATAACCCCTCTTTAATACACCTGAGCTTTGTCTCGTTGCATAGTCCATTTTAACTGTCTCAGGCAGAAGCACCATGCAACAAGAACAGCAAAGGGATGCCAAAACCTCTTCCTGTCTGATTGGATTAACCTTCCTTTCCATGAGCCAGCACTGAAGTGCCACAAGACCCAGGCAACTGTTGGCAAAGATGCCACACAGCTGCCAGGCATGTGGGGCTGCCCCCTCAGTGCTGCACGGGGGCGGCTGAGCATTTCTGAGCTCCACAAGCCACGTCAAGCAAGAAGACTGAATACAGAGCTAGCCGATGGTGAAACAGCAGCTTGTCATCTTGCCAGGCAGATCAGCCTTATGGCAGAAATCGCAGAGATGCGTTACAGCATCAGCCACAGCTGAACGTTACTGTCTGTCACCTCCATGTTTCTGATTTCTCTTTAATTCTCAAACCATCGGCTTTTCCCAGAAATGCCACTCAAATGAGTGATTGGAAGAGATGTTTAAGTTGTGGGCAAAACTCCTCGCTCTTCATTAGCTCCCCCGTGATGAGTTTGACATACACATAATACACCCACACACCACCAAACAACTTCCATGCAACTCACACTAATTTTTTTCCAGAGGTTCTGATTTCTCTTTAATTCTCAAACCATCGGCTTTTCCCAGAAATGCCACTCAAATGAGTGATTGGAAGAGATGTTTAAGTTGTGGGCAAAACTCCTCGCTCTTCATTAGCTCCCCCGTGATGAGTTTGACATACACATAATACACCCACACACCACCAAACAACTTCCATGCAACTCACACTAATTTTTTTCCATAGGAAGAAAATGAAGAAAAAAAAAAGGCTATTATATGGTTTTCTACTTTAAATACTTGTGAGACATGTAGCTACAAGAATTCTCCAGATGATCCCTGAAGGCAGTAACAAAATGAGACAATAAAAATTTTTTTCACTCTTAAAATAATAGTTTTCATTAATACCTAGAAAACACTAAGTCAGAGTACAGGCTATATCCCTGCTTCCCACACGCAGTCAGACAGTGGAACAATAGGCTAGGTTTAATTGCAATAGAGGATATGAATGTGAACAGATAAAGTTACCTGTCATACTCCAGTCCAAATCACATGCTGGCCCCTGCAAGTTTTTCTGTCCTGTTTAAAAATACCAAGGTTTAGTCTAACCCCTAGGTTTAGACTAGTAGTCAATTCTCTCTCTGAAGTCATGAGCCACTGAAATTGGGGGTGAATTGCACAGGTTACAGTACAGGGGTTGGAGAAAGCTTTGCAAATGCAATGGTTTTGCGAATAGCGGCTTCTAAGCTCAGAATAGGATTTGAAACATCCATGGCTTTTGTTTTCAGACAGTCGCTCAGACAGGAGCGTCATGAATACTTGGACCTGTTCGAGGTGTAACTCGAGAGCCTGAGTCTCAAAGCACATGAGTCAAAATATATTCCTAGAATGCAACCATGCATAGAAGCAAAAAGGATTAAATGATGGAGGTTTATAATGGCAAAGGAGAGCTGTGGGTACCACAAGCTTCCACAGAGGCTGCTGTGTCATTGCTTCCATGGCATCCTAGCAGTAATATACATTGTTACCTGCAATTGTTTGGAGACACAGCAAATTTGAAGGCGACAAGTTTCTTTAGCTTAGCTGGGGTCCGAGGGGCCTGAGAGAAAGCACAAAAGCTTGGCAAATGGACAGCACAGCAGCAAGCATGATACAGCAGTAAAAATTGGTTTTCACAGCCCAGATGCCCTAGGCTCACAGGACCAAAACTGACCCTCCATGTGTCTACCTTTTTTATGTGTGAGAGGAGAATCAAAAAAGGGGAAAAGGGAAAAAAAACCTCTGTCAGGTTTCCTAGATTTATCCAGTGATCAGAGAGGAAAAAAATGTAAACTAATTTTCTGCACTTCTTCTGTTTTTGAATTAATTTTTATCCCAAATTCATCTCAGCTACCTAAAAAAGTCTTCAAGTTTAATGTTTGAATATAAGCTAGTCTCTGTAGGCTTTTTTCATACTCAGTGGAAAAATGTGTATTTTTAACAATACCTCACTTCTTTTGAATGGGAAGCTAGGCATCAAGAGTCTCCAGAAAATACCACTTGGTGATGACCATATTCATCAGCTGTATTGTCTACCTGGACGTCAGTAAGGACACTGTCTCCTGTCAGATCCTCACTGGGAAGCTACTGATGCATGGGATGGATGGAGCAGACCGTGAGGTGGGTTGAAAACTGGCTGAATGGCTGGGCCCAGGGAGTGGTGAGCAGCAGTGCAAGGACCATGGGAGGTCTTGGTGTACCCCAGGGTCAGTCCTGGGGGTACACTGAAGTTGTTTAACAACTTCATTAATGATCTGGGTGATGGGACAG
>NW_010230214.1:228458-243165 GCF_000690775.1 Eurypyga helias | reverse complement strand
GGGTGCCCCGGAGGTAGTCCGTGGTAGGGTGCTGCTCCTGCCCGCCGCTGAGAGGTGTCGGGGACCCGCCCGGACCCTGCGTGCCCCGGGGATTTCGCAGCGGGGCAGCTTCCCAGGGAGTCGCAAAGTTTTTGTGTAGCAGCTCTTATCTGTTCTTTCTTAATATTTATGAAGCACCTGCAGGCAGAATAAAATAATAGCTTCTACAGCGATGATTTTCTTTGCTCTTGAGTAGCAAAATATTCAGTGTCACAAATTAACAGAAGGCGTGTTTGGAGAGTGAAGATAGTACAGATTGCTGTGGAGCAGCACCGTGTGTTTAACACCCTTTATGTGAAATGAACAGGTCGATTGAGATCTTTTTAAAAGCCTCCGTCTTCGTTATAATCTGGCAAGGAAAACGGCTCTATGATGACATTTATCTGTTTGGGGTTCTTTTTTTCCAGTTTAATTTTTAAGAATAAACTATGTGGTTTCCAGATAAATAGTATCTCCTTGCCAGTACGTAGGCTAATTGCTAGTATCTGGGGAGATGATGAATGAAGTCTCATGGTAAACGTAACTTAGCATATGGTCACACGTGATCCTCCTGTAGTGATTTGCGCTTGGAAGGCATCGGAAGAACAGTGGAAAATGACATGCTCCTGTAAACGTGTGAAGGCACTGGGCATGGCTCTAGCTCAAGGCAAGAAAGAAAGAACGCATGCTTAGCTCTTAAAGCCTGGTACATCCAGCTGAAGGAGGAATGGATAAACAAAATATTTGCTTTTTGCATGTTAAAGCTTCAGCAGAGCCTTGAGGATGCTTTGAAAGTTCCACCTTGAAATATTAACCCATGTAGTTCAACAAAACACTGAAGTGTGGGTTTAGTCTTCTAAAGACATCCACTGAATGTTATGGGAATGCTTGCAATCTGAAGTTATAAAAATGCTTTACTAAATAAAGACTAATCTGTAATTGTTCTGGTATGGTAATGGTATTTCTTCTTGGGATTTTGTGAAGGTTTCAACAATTGAAATTATACAATCTTGGATTTAAATTAAAGAACATACCATTGTTTTAGAGAGAGTACCAGTTCTGTGTGGTGGATATCGTTTAATGTCACAAATGGTAGATAAGTTTTAATGACTGGGTAGCATTTTCACTGCAGGTTGATATTTAACATTGTTACTGGGAGTGATAATGGTCTGTCTTCCAGCTGGAGGAAATTTCTGGAGATACATCCTGGCTTGGTGTTTATCAGCAGAGAGGTTGTTGATAGAGATGAGAAAGTATTAATGTTATTTAGGGAACTGGTAAGGCCTCATCTGAAATACTGGGTAAACTCAGTTTCCTGTGCTTAGGAATGGTGTGTTCAAACTGGAGCAGGAGCAAAGGAGGATAACCAGGATGGGCTGGTAAGGTCAATTAATTGAATACTATGTGAGGGGAAAACTTGATTTCTAGGACAGCATTGCCTTTGGAACAAAGGATGCCTATGCATAGATCCAATCCAGAAACTAGAAAGTTATTCCAATCATTGTGAGGCTCTGGAATTGTCTTGAGATAGAAATTGAATGAAAAATACCATAATTCATGTTAAATGTAGTTGTTAAACTGATGAATTAAATTAGATAACATGGTTGTGTCTGATAGCAGGTATGTGAACTCGAGAATTTGCAGGTTCTGCATCTCTAAGGCATACTGTTGGGACCCTATATAGAGCATTACATCTATTTTCCCACCAGGTTGTCTCAGTGGTGTATGAAAGTGTTCTGAATCACAGTTTACCTTTGGCATTATACTAGTGAACGGGAAATACTTTTAACTTGGGATAGAAATTAAATAATCTGTTTGCATCTTTCAAGAATTTCTGATGCCCTAGGAAAGGTTCATCAGATGTGGAATGCAAATTCTAGATTCAATTAAGATAAAACCCCCAAACTTACTTTACTTTTTCTGTTTTTTTGGGACTTCAGCATGCGGAGTTCTGTTTAAGCCTTGTACGTTTTGCAGGGGAATTAATTTTACGATGTTGCATTGTGTTTATTTTACTTATGTTTATTTATGTCCATGTAAATCTATAGTCAGAATAGTGTTCCACCACTTTCTTTAAGCTGATTTTACCAGCTGAAAAAGGTGGTTTAAGAAAGCAAAGGAAGTTGTAAATTAAGTCTTAATCTGCAGAATCTGAACACTTTGCCCTGTTTTCTCATATCTCTCCCAATTATTTAAAAGTGTACTTTAAGCAAGGTCTTGCTGAATTAAGCAAAAAGTTAGATTCTGTAGATTTAGGTGATCCGAGTATACTTTTAATAGCGTTTTTTTCCCCAGTTGTTTTTTAGAACCCTGCAAGTTTCAAGGTTAGCATCTGAGAGCCCAACTCCAATGGAAGAGAGACTTGCTTACATTGGAGTGTTTTGGCATCCACCCATGTAACTGTGAAGTATAAAAGGCTGAACAGGGACTTGCTTTAAAAACCTTTCCTGGAGCAAATTACATTTGGCATATACTGCGAGTAAAATATGAACCCTTCTAGATAATCTTCAGTGTGCTCATGTGCTCTATATTTGGCTTCAGAAAAAAGAACTCATTTATGTAAAAGAACAAAATGTAGCTGGAATATTTTTATTCCCATTTTGCTTTGCTAACATTCACAGCTTTGTAGACTGAGGTAACTTTGAAATACCATTAATGAGAAATAGTTGTAGTGGCTCTTGCGCTTTAGAAAATTTCCCTAATACATGTGCATTAGTTGTTGGTTTTCTTGGGTTTGTTTGTTTTTTAATGCAAGGAAGAGGTAAATGGTTTTACTACAGAACTTAAGCAAGGAAGGGTTTTTGCCATGAGGAGCCTGAAGTTAGCGGAGTATAATGGTTAGGGGACAAAATTAAGGAATGGGCAAGAGAGCATAGAACTTGATCCATCTTTGAAGAAGCCTAAAAATGGCCCGTGCATTGGCTAGATTATTTGCCGAGTGTTTAAATTTTTTTTTTCTCATGAGTAATCCAGGGCTGATTGTTTGCAAATACATGCAAAATGTTAATTGCCACTGCTTTTGGGCCAGGAGAACAGATGAGAGTGCTCGAAGAACTGGGTTTCTTCTTTCTTTATTTTTAATGCTTTGCAAGCCTTTTAGTGTGGGGCTCTAAACAGAGTTAACTGATGTTGTTTTCCTTCTGGCATGTTCCTTCTGACATTGCCACGCACAAGCATTTTAATAAACGGGTAGGAAAGCTGTGTAATTTGTTATGTAATGTCTACTGAAATATTTTGTAACTTTTTACCAAAATATTTCCCTGTCAGTTCTTATCAGGCTTCTCTCTGCTTTGTTTGCATGCGATACAAACTTCTGGGACCATGTGGGTTTCTTTTATTCCTGGAACTGTGTGTCAAGACACTGTAGCAGATAAGGCAGCTCTGTGCCATGTTAGTACCAGCAGGCTATGCCCATGAAGTGAACTTGGAGTAGGAACTGCAGAATAGACTTTTAACTTCAGTCACAGTGGAGCTATGAGACCTTTCACTTCAGTTCTTCCAAAGGCTATTTGATTTTCATGCACAGATTTTTTTCCTTAAAAAGCCAGAAAGAGTTCTTCTTGCCTGTCATATACTACTAGTCTAAGAACTGCAAGGATTAGAGTTTAGCATTGAACGCATCAGTGGAAGTGTATCAAGATAGCCAGCTGTCTTTCTTTCAAGAAGTTGTCCTAGTGATATTTTTAGCTTTAAAACCAAAACAAACCTACAATAAAAAAGAATGAGGCTTAATTTCTTTCATCTTGTGTGGTGAGTATTTAAGACTTTTTTTCAGAAGACAGTACAGTTTTTCAGGACCATAATGATTCTCTTACTTAGCTTTTTGCTGTGTGAGCTTACATTTAGATACTTGCTACTTAATAATCTAAAATTTGTAAGATTCATTAAAACTGATTAGTAGATAGCCCAATGGTGATTTTACCACAACGGCTTTCTTTGGCGTATTCAGAAATACCCTAGAAAAAAAGGAAAATAATTAGGTAGAGAATACATTAAAGAATCCAGTAGAGCCTAAAAATGTATAGAGAAGGACAAGAATGACATGCCTAGCCATGGAAAGACTACCACAAAATGAGAAATTCATCAGATTGGCTTGGAAAAAGGTAACTGTTGGGTGATATTTTAATGTATATGTAAATACCCAAACATCGTCTTGAAACAGGGAACTGATTTTCACTTTCACAGAATGTGAGGTATGGGAAACCCAGTGATATTTATAGCAGCAGGTTTAAAATAAATGAAAGTATTTTCTGATGCAGCATGTGATTAAATCATGCACTTAACAGCCACAGAAAGCTGTGACAGTCAGAAATATAACCATGGGTTCAAGCAGGTTCAAAATGAGAAATTGGTGGAGGAGAGCTTCACAATGCACCAAAAGCATCTGGCTTAGAAGTTCCCTAAACGACAAGTGGTTCAACACTGGGAAACTATGGATTGATCGCTTTGTACTTTTCTGTTTATGTGTCTCCCCATGCATGTACTGCTGTAGCTGGGATACCAGCCTAGGTTGACCTTTGTCGAACCCAGTATCTGTTTGTTAAGAAAAACTTGAATAGACTGTGAAGAGACACAGGCCATTTTTCATTATTGCTAGTGTAAAAATTTCTTAGAAATGAAAAGAATCTTCTCTGTTAATTAGTTATTTAGAATTAATTATCTTTTTGCCAGCTTTGCAGAAGAGAAGAATTTTGGAGGTATTTTTTGGATTGCTGTGGCATAGCAATTCGTAGTCTTTACAGTGTTTTTGTAACACTGCACCTGTATTCCATATACCACCCAATAGTTAGCATCACTGAAGATGGACAGCCAGAGAAGTTTCTTACAGAGATTTTTCTCTTGTTCGGGCCCAGAGTCACACTTGCTGCTGAGCATTTTAATTGACTTGTGCCTGAGTCAGTCTATGAATAATAGGTGAAGGTTTCTTTTCATTCAATTTATTGGGATTTTTCTTGTTTAATTTAGACTTTTTGTTTCTGATGGTTGGATTTGCCACAATATACAATGATTATGATTTCCAGCCATTTCTGCACTGAAGTGAGAAGTTATTTAAGTTAACTTCTCCTGAAGGAGAAATTGGGGCCTGTCTAAAAGTTTCTTAAAATTCAACGGGAGCCTTTACACTGACTTATGTGAACTTTAGTTAGTACTTTCAAAAGAAAAACAAAAAAACCCAACCAAAACAAACCCCAACAACCTACATCCAGGGCAAACTGTTTCTATTAATGTTTGTAGCAAATTTGTCTGTTATGCTGACTGCTAATTCTGGAGTAGTTTTCTTGTCAATCGGTTCCATTTAGCACATAATGTAACACATGACTGGTGATCTCCTCAAACTTATGGATAATAAGTGGAGATGGATAATAGCATTGTGTTTGTCGTATCTTTCCATACAGGATCATAACAGTCAAGTTTATTTTAATGTCTTCAACTGAAATTACCTAAAGGTGACCTTTTTCAAACTGGTGGGACAATAACCTTCCGGCAGTCTGCAAACACAAGTTCTGGCAGGTCTTTTCAGGAAATTGTTTGGTAGGAGCTGTTATGATCAGGAATAAGAGATGAAGTTGGTGATACTGGTTGATTTGTTTTTAAAGCATGTTATGTGCACAAAGACTGTTGTGCAGAGTACATAAACAATGATTAAAAATAATGTTCTGTTGGAGTAATGGTGCTGGTGGATAGAACAGCAGTGGAGGAATGCTTTCTGCTGTCTTCCAAATACGTTAAGCAGCTGTTAATAAAACTAAGTTTTCATGTGTGTGCAGAGATGCAAATCTGGTTTCTTATGATAATATTTTATTCATTTTGTAGTTCCACTGAGATCAACTCCATCTGTAACAAAAATGTTTGGAGTTAATGGTGTATATATATATATTTTTTTCTGTCCTTCCCCACAGCAGATATGAAAACGCAGGCAGTTACTTTAGAACCAATAATGCATCCTCTGTGGTGAAACATTTAGCTGATCATGCTCATAAACCTAATAAGCATGTTGGTTTTTTTTCTTTCTGGGATGCATCTGATAATTTTTGGAAATACCTTGGTGATTTTTCTATGAAATGGGGAATGATGATTAATATAACTTCTTATTGCACATATATTCTAGCTTATTTTTTCTCTTAGCCAATATGACGTGGAGGTTTTGACATGCATGACAGTTTAGGAGCTACTCAGACTTGATTGAATTGTTAAGTTCTGCAAAAGGCTAAATGCCTTTACCAAATACTAACAATTTCTGAAGAGTGATATCTCTGTATGTATTGGTATAGAAGTGTATTTACAGTTGAAGATTTGTTCTTAAATCTTTCTCTACCATAAACATTTTTGGTTTTGAAGCCTACTTACGCAGAACACTGTCTTCTGGGGGAATCTTTTTATGTCAGAAATTTACAGTTTTAGTCATTATTTTGGCCCCTTCCTGAAACGTGTTTAAATTACTGAGATTATTGTGATGTCCTCATTTAGTTATGGTTCATTAACACATGTATTTATTCAAAGTCTCTGACCATTAAGACTGTGTACAGGCCCTAATTTAAATAATTAACAGGAATCAGATAAAATATTGCTGTTCCAGAGCCACTTATATCAAAAAATTAGTCTTGGGATTATTTTTGGGCAGCATGTGTCAGGTAATGTTATTGTGACATGCCTATTTAGAGGTGCATCAAAGGGTAAAAGTTGACTGACACCAAAGTATTACTACTTTGCTACTGTAATGAGAGGATTTAAAAAAATGTTCTAGCTCTAAATGTGAAGGTTTGGTTCTCCTCCTGAGTTGCATGCTCATCAGAGTACTAACTCACCGTGTCTTGGGTAATCCTAGCAAAAACAGGTACAGAAAAAAAATAATTATTTGTACTGTTTATCCCCCAGAGTTTCTCCATCCTCCTGGATCTCATCTCTCTTGGCTGAGCTGTGTCATGCTGCTTTGGTACTTCCTGGGGGAACAAAAGGAGCTAGTCTGTGCTGCCCAGTATGTTGTTCATACATACGTTCATACAAAGTGGAAATTAGTTTATTACTGCAAAGTTGCCCTGTGTTGATTTGCATGGGTGTAAATGACTACTGAAGAAACAAGGTGCTACATAATTAAGACTCAAAACTCATCATTCTTCACTGCAAGTTTGTTTTGGCGACTTGGATACGACTTCTGAATGTGCAATAAGAATCTGTATTCAGTATGAAGCTGACTATTTAATTGCATACCTTTTAAGTAAGTCTTGAACCAGATAAAGTATAGTGTTCATTGTTATTTTATGGACCCAAACTAAGTCAAGCTATGTTGAGTAGTGACCCTCCCAGCGTAATTGGGATCTAATTCCCCGTACTGTATTACTGGTAGGCATAGTATGATTTTAATTCATTAGATAGTTTTGATGTATTGCTGGTTTGTTTTGATTGTAAGCTCCAAAAAGTTTTTATTTTATTTAGCTCTTTCTGATAGTTTGGGGAGAAACACAACAAAAAAGGAGTTGCTTCAAGGAAGTGCAGGGTGCATTTGTGGTTGGAGAAGCCTGCTGCTTATGAAAACTTGGCTGTGTCAATTTTGCTGTTGTGTATGTCTGTGTACCTTTCTCTGTTTTGTGTTGATATGTCTCTTGGAAAGTGTATCTGCTTAAAAAAAACAAACTGAAAGAACAACCAAACTTCTGCCGGAGTATTGATGAAAAAGACCACATTCTGCAACATTGTATCCTCCTGCAAAGTCAATACCTTTACGCTGTAGTGACTGTGTCTGAATGTTAGCTACACCATGTTTGCAAGAATAAGGGAGGAAGTAAATAGCAATAGGAAGTGAAACTCTGTGATCAGGAAGGAATGAGATGTGGACGACAGGTGGGAAAGCCATGGGGCAGAGCAGGGTGACAGCATGTCTAGAAGCTCAAGTGAAAGTCAGAAAATTGGATTATGTGTAATCCAAATGCTGCTGGGAGAGGAGGCTGTCGCAGGGAGCTGGCAAAGCTGAAATAGAACTGGGGAGCATGGCTGGGAGCTTGGGCAGTGGAGGCAGGAGTCAGCCAAGAGAGGACAGGTCGGGTAGGGACAAGGCCAAGCAGGGATCTTGAGGAAGAGCTTGGAGCACAGCCATGGGGATCCTGTTTGTGGACCCAGAGCTGAGCTCCCCAGCAGTAAAAGTCGTGCAGGCAAAAAGAGCAGTCTTGTTGCCTGAGCTGAATGGTGGTGGTATAGTAGTCTCTGGGGCATGTACAGTGCTTGAGGTGTAGGTATATAAGGGGAGTATTGGCTGAATGATGTCAAGTTTTGGGGTGGGGGCCTGCAAGGGGGTGTAAGGTAGCTGTTAGGAGGCCAGAGGATCTTTTTTTGCCACAAGCACTATGGCAGCTCTGGTGGAGGGAACGAGGAGAATGAGCAAGGGCTGCCTTGGCTCTGCTCTTGCCAGCTTGGTGGTTGAATTTAATGCCTTACATCCCTCTCTCCCTGAGTGAATTTGGGCATCTTCTATTAAGCTTTCCACACCTCGGTAAGAAATGCTTGCAGGCCAATAACTTTGGCTAAGGCAGGGTCTCAGTGAAGGAGCTTACACCCCCATAGCATTTAGGCAAGTTTTACCATTGTAAGTTAATATCACAGTGCTGTTTTAATTTTGGTTTTGTTGTCAGGATAATTTTTTGAGAGAAGAGATATTCTTGGAGGATTCTGTCAGCTTTAGCCTAACGTTGCTATTTGCATAGAAGAATAAAAATCTTCATGTTTTACTTCACATTAGATTTTCTCTTAACACATGCAAAATACAATATAGGAAACTCATTGTAAATGTTGATGAGTTCTGGATTCTTGCACTAGTTTTTTTTTTTTTTATAAGCTGTACTTTCATTTGGAAGAGCCATGCAATTTTTTTTCTTTTAATTTTATAACAATTTTCCAAAATATCTGATTAGAAGTTGCATTTTGTTCAGCTAAAGTGACTGCTGATCTCTTAAAGCCAGAGCTATCAGGAGACAGCACTATGAATTAATTACTCTAAAATCTCTCTTCTTTTTCCAAATGAGATTATGCAGGAGCTTATTAAATTAATTTAACAAATGTAATAATTTAATTAAAGAATTATGTTTTGTCAAAGTATGACACACCTCCAGGCTACCTCATACAAATACTGTAACAAAAAATTCCATGACCACTGGCTAAAAAATAGACATTGGAATTCATTAAACACATGAAAAAAGACTTTCTGCAAATGTTTTGTGTTCTGTAGTAGATGGAGCCCAGTCCCAGACGCTGTCTGGAAGCTTCAATGGGAATGCTGTGTGCGAGGTCTTACCAGGGCTGGCCTCGCTCTGTGGCTAACAGTGAGTTTTGGTGCTGGGGTAAACACAGATTTGTTCTGGGAAGTATGTATGGATGTATCCTGAAGGAAGTGTCATCCAATAGCATTATGTAAAATTGGTTGTACTTGTGTATGATTTGGAAATTCAAGTCATAGTATATATAGCTTGTGAATTTCTTTCTCAGACTGTTATGATTCACAGTGGCAGTTGCTCCCTGAAGCAGTGCAGATTTTGAGTATAAACATAGTTTCTGCAGTCTCTGAAATCAGTGGCAATTTTCCCATTGCCATCAATGGAGGAAGGATTGTGTTGAACACAAATACCCAATCACTAAACCCTGTTATTTTACTTTGCAATTTGCTTTTTTTGGGCTCTTAAAGACTTTAAAATGTTGTTAATTTTGTTATGCTGATCCTACTTTGAGCTAAGTGAGGTTTGTTTGGAAAAACTGTATTACTTTAAACCTGAACAACATTACTGCTAATGGATGTTAGGGGATTGTTTCCAGATAACAGTTGCTCTTATTAGAAACACAAAAAAGAGTAAGTCGCTATTAGAGCTGAGGAAAAAAAAATAGAGGTGACTTAACTCAGAGCAAGTACATTTGTTTATTATTTGCCTGGCAGTGCTGCTGCAGGCTCTGTGTGCATGTTAATTCTGTTCATATTCAATACTTGGTTACATCTTTATGGATGAGAGGGAGGTGCCTTCATACATAGTCGTGAGTCTGATGGACAGGAATAGAGCTTAGAAGCAATTGAATTTGATGGACTGATCCAAATGTCATTGAGGTCAAATCAGAGCCTGTTCATAGCCTTCAGAACATTCTCCAGGTACCCGTGTCACCATGGAGGAGTGTTCTCGGCAGCAGAACCTCCTGACTCCAAAGACTTGCTTTTTTTTTTTTTACCTGTTTTTACCTGAATTCATTTATGTTACACTCTTGTCCCGAGTGTAGATTACATAGACCAGTGTATGGACTGCGGTGTCTTTCTGTAGAAGAAGCTGGGTTGCAGCAGAAGAGGGGGAGAATAAATAAATTTTTTGGCTTGGAAGAGTGAAATGTGACTGTGTTAGGCAGTATGCTTTGCCTGGGCTCAGCAGCTTTGCTGGGAAGGCATGGCTGTGGGAGCAGGTAAATCTTAAGTGGTAGGAAAAAAGGTTAATTTAATGAAAAGGGGTTAATATCCTCATTTGCTTTGATCAGTGTAAAGACTGTAGGTGTCATTCACTGTAACAGTATCCCATGTGACATGAAATGCTGACATACAAGCACTTGTCATGACATCTTGTGGCTGTTGGAGAGCCATTAAGGGGACTGTCCCTTTGCCTGGAGAGCTCACCTATGAGGCCTAATGCCCAGACTCACATTTATATGTGCCCTGATGCTGGACGGATGATCCCATTTACCAGGAAGAGAGGAAAGAGGAACAGAGAGGGCGTTAAGCAGGGGGACTGCAGAGCAGTGTGGCACTGGGTATCTGCACCTTGTTGGTTGCTGCTTGTGGCAGTGCCTATGGTTGTCTGGAAAAGAGGGCAATTTTGTTGCTTTTTAAAGAACCAGTAAGATTCTGTGAATTAAAAACTTTAAGCTTAAGAGTACTCTTGGATCCTGTAGCAGTACCTTGCCTTCCAAATAGGAGAGGACCATGCATTTTTCTTAGCTTTCTTAAGAAAATTGGCATATAGCTGGTGTCTGGCTTCCACATATCCCTTCTCTGCAAAGGGGCAACAGCGTGTTTCCTTCAGACCCACTCTAACTTTTCCAAAGATACTCAGCTCTCAGCTTGAATAAACTGAGCTATATCCTGCTGCAAGTGCATTTGGCATCGTTTTCAGAACTTTGAGGATATGAAAGGAACAGTGTGGGCACAGTGTTCCATTCACTGGGTGAGGAGAGGAAAGATCGTCTTTCCAACGTCAAAATGTTGCAGCTTTTTCTGTCTTCTTTGAACAGTAGTGAGGCAGAAGACATGACCCTGATGAAACGCACCATTTTTGTGGTGCAGATGTGGTATAATACAGAACTTTTTATTTCATTTGAAATGCCGTTTACTTTGTTTACCTAACTGTACACCTACTCAGGGATCGCAGAATGTCTCTAACTTGTGTTTTGGCATATTGCAGCTACGAGCACATGCTGCACAGTTCTCTAGATACCATTCAGGGAAAACACTGAAGTGTTTACATGTCTGGATATCTGTATGTTCTAAAGAACATAGTTCCACTTGCTTAGTTCATTATCTTCCCATCCATCTACATATGTATGTATTGCATATACTTTGCATGTGAATAGAAATTCACAAAACATGTTAAATTGACTTTTTAGGTTAAATTTTGCATTATTACACAATTTTAGCAGTGGGAAATGGTAATGTTGTTTCCATAGAGAACCCAAGAGCTAAGCTTGGTAATTATTGCAAAATACAACTTCTTTTCAAAAGGAAAAAAAGAATATTTTAATTCAGTGCTGCAGCAGAGGTGTGTCTAAGAAGGCAGAGTATGGTGTACACTGCCAAGTAACTTGCCTATATTGCAAGTACTTTTTTTTAGTTATCTCCTACTTTTTTGGCTTACTGTAAATACAAGTCACAATGGTTTATTCAAAACGAGTTTTTAAAAGGAAATCGTGTATAGACGAGTCTCAATTTTAAACTGACAAGCATCATGAGTTAGCTAAAACCGAAGTCTGTACTAAATTGTCTATATAGTGATTTGCATTAGTTCTTAATTAAAATAAGTTTCTGTGTGGGTTTTTACCAAGGCCTTTTTTTTTTTCTTTTTTTCTTTTTTTTTTTTTTTTTTAAGATGGAAACAAGTGTCAGAACAACCAGAGAATGCAAAAGAACAAACATCACATCCATAGAATGGTGGGTTTGCTGGAAAACTGGTGTGCTTACCTTCAGCCTGAGCTGGTGATGTCTGCAAAAAGCTGCTGTTTGTGATGCACAGATGTGTTGCAGGCCTGAGACTTCATTTATTGTCATTTAATCCTGTTGCATCGAATTAGGATTTGATCCATACTATATTTAGGTAGGAAGGACTATTCAGGAGCCTTTGGCAAAACTATTGGGATCATAAGTGAATGTTATCTTCATGAGTGCTGAGTATTGGCAATTGTAAATGGAAGGTGTCTTTCCGGACAGGAAAAATTAATGCCCCCATATGGAAAAACACCAGTCAGTTTGGACAGTGGAAATTGTTCTTTAATCTTCTTGACTGTGTATTTAAAATGTCAACTATACTGTTGGATTAATAAAACAGTGCATGAATCTCTATAGTGTTTTTTGGGGCTTTTTTAGTGGTTGGTTGTCATACCTACATGTATTTTTAGTGGCTGTTCACAGTGCATTTTCTCTTCAGGAACTTTGTACATTTCCAGTTACAGGTTGATACCTGAATCCATGGGCATTGTTTGGGTATAACATTGCATTATCCCTTTGGGTTTATTGTGCTCTAATAAAGTAATTAATGGATGAATACATATATGGAGGTAAATGATATGGAAGAAAAAAAAATACTGTAGAAAAGGTTTAAACGTGCTGTGTGTTTGCATAACGATATCACCAGTTACTTCTCAGGGGTCTTAGCTACGCATCTCTACACCAGGTTTTGCTCTGTTGCCAAATTTGAAGGTTTCCTTCCTCTTCCATGTTTTTGAAAATACTGAGGGTTTTGTTTGTTTCTTTTGTGTTGTGGTGGTGGTTTGTTGTTTTGTGTGGTGTGGGTTTTTTGTGTGTGTGTGTATTTTGCCACTGCAGGTTTTGGTTGCTTTATAAAAAGATGATGCTATGTCAAGCAGGTACTTGGGATACCTTTCATTCAGCTATATCGGTAGCTGCAGTTTCACTGCAATTAGAATTTGAAATCCCTTCTAGAAGAGGCTGGAGAAGCTAACCTCAGGAGCATTTAAGACTCTGGACTAGATGGCCAGATGTTACAGAGCTATTCAATGAGCTTCTAATGTTGTCAGACAAGCCAATAACAACTGAAGAATGCCAAGCTCTTCTCTCTTTCTGTGATGACTTAGTTATCAATAGCAGTCAGATAATCCAGGCAATACACTAGGGAGAATTACTGCTCTTCTCAAGTGGTTGTTTAACTTTTAAGATAAGCTTCATGTTGTTTTCAGTGATATTTATGATAAATGCTTCCTTGGCTGTTGCCTGCTCTAGGTTTGCTCCTTTTCTTCATAGTTTGTATACTACATGAGAAGATTACACTGTCTCTTCCGGCCATGCCTAGCTGCTTAATTAATTGACTCGTTATGACAATGGATTTGTATTTGGTTTTACAGATCTGTCTGAGTGCCTTCTTCCCTGAGGATACCACTGTACTTTGTTCTGGGAGGTGTGAAAAGCAAGAAGAAAAGTTTACCTCATAACTGCTCCTAGGAGCATTCAGAGAGTTGAAGGAGAACAGTGTAGGAAATAATTCTCTTCTCCTGCTCGCTTTTAAGTATATTGTGTGTTGTGCAATAGTGTGCTGGTAGGGGAAGGACTGTTTGGCCAGAAGAGAAAGCAGAGGTTGTAGGGCGTTAACTGCAGGGACCTTTCCCATGTAATCCTATATGAATATTTTGCTGGAGAAGATACTGCTTGCATTAATTACTGTAGTGTGCGCTTGGAGCCAAAACACAGAGATTCAGGATTGTATTTGAGTATCTATTATTGCCAAAACACAGAGAGATACAGGATGCTATTTGGGTTATCTATTAATATAGACTTTGAAGGTGGTCATGGACCTACAAAATCCTTCCCTTGGTCTGGGGCACAAGGAAGGGTCAAGTGTGTAATTTTTCAAAAATTTGAACTGGATTCATATTTGTCCTGTAAGATATTTCTGTAAGCAAGGATAATTTGTGTGTGACAGCTTCATCCTGTTTAGCATACTTTATCCATTCTGTGAAGCCAATGTCTGGTGTTAAAAGTCAGGAACAGAGGCAGCTGGCATCATTGAATATGTCAGCCAGTTTGGGGGAATAGGCTGGAAGTGTGGAACAGGGAGTGGTGGAGAAAGCTTGCAATGTGACTTAATGAGGCCTTGACTAAGTATTTCTAACCTTTGTCAGAGTCTGCCAGCCATTTTTAAACAGCTGCTTTATTCGTTTTATGGCCAAATACTTCTGCTCTTTCCTATTTTTCAGTCTTATCTTGCTACTTAAAAATAGAACATTTTATTTTATGGCAAAACAAATAGTCATCAGTTAATGGTAAAGATCATTAATTACATTGTCAAGTTAAAAACCATACATCTGCAACCTTTTGTCCACATCGTAATGTTTTTGCCCTGTATGTTGGAATTAAATCTATGCTGCTTTGAAACTATTGGGAATGTGCTCACTGTTTTCCAAATGGCTGGTCAAGTCACAGTGGTATTGACCAGCCTGTGAATTTTGA